>NC_045750.1:6892748-7192748 GCF_008692095.1 Etheostoma spectabile
GGTGTGGTGGCTAAATAGCCGAGTGTAGAACCACTGCTCTGGTCTAATTTGCCTGTTCTGTTCCCCTGCAGATATTCCCCTTCTGAAGGAAGCATGAAGCCTCCCAGTCTGCTATCAGCCTCAGCAGCAGAGCTTTTACTTCCCTATCTCTCACTGCTGACCTGGACTCACTGTGGCTGTCAACCTACTTTCCCAAAACTCCCCTGAGCAGCCAGCAGAGAAAAGACTAGAACTATTCCCCATTCCCCATGCAACCTCTTCTGCCATTGCGACCCGCGCAGAGCAAAGCCAACAACCAATACTCGCAATGATGTAGCACCACTTGACCCAGTTACTTGATCAAACTGAAGACAAGCCTGTAAAACTAAGTGGTGCCAGCTCAACATAAATTCTGTAGATCCTATGTATATGTAAAACATACATGCTGAGTCATGGTTGTGTACCATATGCTATGTTTTACTATACACTTGCCTCCTACCAGGTGTAGTTCTCTATATAAACATTGCTCACAGAGGCTTCATCAGAGAAGGCTACAGCAATCGAGACACGTCGACTTTCTGGGATTACTGTGGATAAAAAGAAGAAAAAAAAATGTGTGATGTTTGCTCCTAACGCTGTGGCGCACAGAATCGTCTTCCCGCTGTACTTGAAAATTTGTGAGTGATGGCTGGTTTTTTTTGCAGCCCGCTTTCTGAATGCTGCATGTTGTTTTGAGTTATTGCTGTCACAGCACGGTGGCCCACTCTGAATGAAGCATGAAGCCTCCTCTGTCTCTCTGTTTCTCTCTCAATCTAGTTTTCTGTGTATCCAGGTGGTGTCTAGCATATGGATTAGTGGGATTGAGAACCACTTCACAAGAGCTAAAAGCAGAGTGCAGAGTTTTACCAAGCACCATATCACAGCTATAAAAAAAAAAAAAAAACACTTGCTCCTTTCTTTTCTGTTGCCAGCTGCACCCAGTATCTGGAAGATGCTCTTTCTGTTGCATGAGTGGGATTGATGGGTATTTTGGTTCCAAGACTGTGCTATGCATCTTACTTGTAGGAGAGGGAGACATGTAATGTCACAATTTGTCTGAAAGCTGAGGAGAGGGTTTTCTTTCAACATGGCTAAACTATAATATTGTTGTGATTATTTTTCTCCCCATTGTATTTATTGGTGTGTGGCCCAGTTTACTTTCAGTTGCTGTGTGTGTGTGTGTGTGTGTGTGTGTGTGTGTGTCTGTGTGTCTGTGTGTGTGTGTGTGTGTGTGTGTGTGTCTGTGTCTGTGTCTGTGTGTGTGTGTGTGTGTGTGTGTGTGTGTGCCAGCTAGGCAGGAGAGGACATGCCCTCATATGGTAGGCCTTGATACAGCCATTTCCTGATTTTCCTCTCTTCAGATCAGAGACTGGCTTCACAATGTCCCTGTCTTTCACCATAGGAAAATTTCCCTCCCAGCGTTGAATAAGTCACTTGAACAAACCAGCGTCACTTCAGGCAATGTATCTACTACACAATGTGTGTATTATTTATCTACTCTCTAGTTAGAATATGTATCATTTTCTGCTGAATGGCTGGTAAACACAAGTCCCCTTGGTGGAACCGGCACTCGCTCACCTTTACACTGAACCGAAGACTTGTGCGCATTATTGACACAACTGCAACTGGTTGCAGTGAAATGCCCCCCCGCGCCACAGACACTCACTCACCCTCCTAATGCCAAACACCAAATTATTTTTAAAATTCCACCTTTAATGATAGGACAGCTCAGACATGAAAGGGGAAGACATGCAGGAAACCAACACAGGACAGGACTTAAACCATGGACCTTTGAGGAATTAACCTCAATATATGTGTGCCTGCGCTACCAACTGAGCTAACTGACCTCGCCAAGTGCAAATTTAGGAGAGAATCATGTTATTTTGTTGGAAATCTTACTCTGTTTTCATTGCTAGTTGAAGAGCTTTGGTGGTTGATCTGGTCACCTTGGAAACAGCATGACTCTGAGGGATCCTGAGAATTACTTTTCAAGCTTAACTGCTCAGAGAAAAAGTAACCAGAACACCCCATCTCCATTTTATTTGGCATTTGTAGCTGTCTGTCATTGTCAATGGCCACATTATTAATGCAAACAGAATGTTGCCTTAGACTTGTACATTTTCTTTTCTTCTTTTTTTATATAATCCTAAGCCTCTGCGTTGGTTGCTTTACAGTTGTGCAACATATTCTGTTTCCCCAATGGCCTTACTTTGTTCTTTTCTATTCTATGCATAAAACTGTCTTTGTGTATTTAGCAATGAGTTTACTTTTGTTGTGGACACAACTAAACGAATGTCCATTCCTTTCTGTCCTCCCCTAGCTTAACAGCTACTGTGGTGATGATGATGATGATGATGATGACGATGATGATCAACCTAAGAGTACCTATATTTCACTATTCCGTTGCTTCTCCTTTGCTATAAGGCATTAAAATATAATGGTATAATGGGATGAAAAAAACTGAAATCAACTTCACGTTCAGAAGCACTGTTGTACGGTGTTGCGTCCCTGAAAAGAACAGGTAAAATAAATACACATCTTGATTTTTAGTTTCAAATGCTTTGAGCTTTGGTTTTTCTCTGTACATGGCAGTGGGTGTGAAGATAGTAATTTAATATTTGTATAAAGTTTAATTTAATTTTACAGTGTGTATATAACTTTCTAATTAAAGCTTTCTTTTGAATGTGGAAGGTGATGTGCCATTATTTTACCATATGTGTCATTATGTTACTGTGTAAAATGATGATGGTCTCACTGACAAAGTACACATTTTCAGACTGAAAGTTGGGGAAAATTTCAAGACGTAGTCAGAAGAATATGATTACATTTTCCTTTGGATTAGATCCTGGAAGATCTGAACCATCAATGAAAATCCTGCTTCTGTTTAGTATCAGCTGGAATGAATTCACTAGCATACTTCCTGGCACTTTCTAACCAGAAATCATTGTAATGTAACCATTAGTCACATTATAGTACCTCATGATACTCTTACCAGCTATGGGATCACTCAAAAACTCTGTGCTTTAGTGTGGTACTTTATCTGCTCAATTCAAAAGCAATCATTTACCAGTCTAGAGGGAAAGTACATGTCTTCCTGGTCAAAGGTCCTTTTAGTTTATTAATTCTTAATACTGATTCATCTGCTTCCTTGAATTATGCTGCTGTGTTTGATTAGACTGCAGCATGGCCTGCCTGAGGAGCTCTAAAGCAAATGACTTCTTGAAAACAATATTGTATGCTTTCAATTATGGAAAAACGTTCTTTCTATGTGAACTTGTGGTTTATAGTCTTTTGTCTTGCTGTTATACTGTTTTTGCTGCTGAGTGCTATTACCTACATGATAATATTTTCTTCCTCTCTGCACCTAGGCTCTGTCCAGTAATATGGTGTCTGACTGACACCTAGTGGTCCAAATTAGAAATTAATTTTTCAGAATTGTTCTGCAGTGTCACCCTCCGTCAGAGACCAGAAACCATTGACCATGTACTAGTTAGTTGCAGGAAATATGTCATTTTATACATAAATCCTATATATATATATATATTATAATTATATATATATATATATATATATATATATAATGAAATACAGCATTGAATGTAATATAGCAGCCCACTGCTTCATATAAACAGGGCTTTGTTTTTAAGTAAAATGTTACTAGTAACTATTAGTGTGAAATAAATGTAGTTAAGTCAAATACTTCCCTCTAAAAGTGGTGGAATGTAACTAAGTACATTTAGTCAAGTACTGTACTCAAGCACAAGTTCCACATACTTGTACTTGCTTACATGCTTAGATATTGTTTGTATATACTGTGAACTTACTACTTAAGTCACATTTTAAATTCAGGACCTTACATGTTATGGAGTGGACTATGGTATTTTCACTTATACTTTAGTAAAAGATCTTCTTCTCTACTTCTTCCACCACTGACCTCTGTTAATGTAAAGTAACCCTAGAAGTAACGGAAATACTCAGGTAATGTACTCAGTATGTCTAAACTGTATTTAGGTACAGTACTTGAATAAATGTACTTGGTCCACAACGGCACATGACAAACATGTTATGGACCTCTTTTTTTAATCCATAGCAAATCCAGAAGGTGGCAGTAATGCAGCTGCAGGCTGCCGTTAATTATCAAAGAAGAAGAATATGCAGCAGGCCGTTTTCTTCTTCTGTGCCCTGGTGTACTTCTTTATATGTCTATGGGTGTACCCTCCTCCCCATCCCCCTCCCCGCGCCCCTCCCCCTCCCCTACATGAACAGCAGAGGCTCCATTTTGTTTGGTTTTTGCGGTCACACAGTCGACACAGCCTGCAAGGAAACAACGTCAAAGTCGCTTAAAAGGTATGTGTACGCGATTAAAATGTATTATAGCGCAACTTAGCAATTAGCGTTTTAAATTATATAAATAAATAAAAAATAAACCTTATCTGTCGTGTATAAATATGGTGAACGTTAGCTCAAATTAGCGCGAGACATGGCGTAGTAAAATTAGGTCGCTAGCTAGCTTTAGGCCCCACAGTTGTCAGGCTGTTAACGTTAACTTGCTTCAAAAACACAACCATGTCAAGTAACGTAAATAACTGCATTTTTACCGTTAGGTTGCCAGTATTTGTCATCCTGTGTTAGTTAAATTTGTGACATAATGTACGTAGCTAACGTTAACGTCTGTCTGCAGATAACCGTTACCAACGACACCAACAATGAGCGGTTGTCGTATTTTCATTGGCCGTTTGAGCCCATCGGCGAGAGAGAAGGATGTGGAGAGGTTCTTCAAAGGATACGGCCGCATTCGAGACATCGACCTAAAGAGAGGATTTGGGTTTGTGGTGAGTCAGTAGCAACATGGAGCTGGGCCAGGATGGCTGCAATATGCCGAGAATGTCTCCCAACTGTACATTCAAATAACGTTATACGTCGCTTTAGCTTGTAACACTGTTCCGGTAAAAAAAAAAGACTGATTTACAGTAAAGGCCAAACGTTTGGACACACCTTCTCATTCAATGAGTTGTCTTTATTTTCATGATCATTTACATTGTAGATTCTCACTGAAGGCATCCAAACTATGATTGAATACATGAATAAAATATGTACTTAAAAAAAAAAAATTGAAATAACTGAAAACGTGTCTTAAATTATAGTTTCTTCAAAGTAGCCACACTTTGCTCTGATTACTGCTTTGCCCACTCTTGGCATTCTCTTGATGAGCTTCAAGAGGTTAGTCACCTAAAATGGTTTCTCAACAGTCTTGAAGGAGTTCCCAGAGATGCTTAGCACCTGTTGGCCCTTTTGCCTTCACTCTGTGGTCCAGCTCACCCCAAACCATCTTGATTGGGTTCAGGTCCGGTGACTGTGGATGCGCAGCACTCCTTCACTCTCCTTCTTGGTCAAATAGCCCTTACACAGCCTGGAGGTGTGTGGGTCATTGTCCTGTTGAAAAATAAATTATGATCCAACTAACACAAACTGGATGGGATGTCTCATGTCGCTGCAGGATGCTGTGGTAGCCATGCTGGTTCAGTATGCCTTCAATTTTGAATAAATCAAACAGTGTCACCAGCAAAGCACCATCACACCACCTCCGCCATGCTTCACGGTGAGAACCAGGCATGTAGAATCCATCCGGTCACCTTTTCTCCGTCACACAAAGACACGGCGGTTGGAACCAAAGATCTAAAATTTTGACTCATCAGACCAAAGCAAAGATTTCCACTGGTCCATTCCTTGTTTCTTGGCCCAAACAAATCTCTTCTGCTTGTTGCCTCTCCTTAGCAATGGTTTCCTAGCTGCTATTTGACCATGAAGGCCTGATTCGCGCAGTCTCCTCTTAACAGTTGTTCTAGAGATGTGTCTGCTGCTAGAACTATGTGTGGTATTCATCTGGTCCCTAACCTGAGCTGCTGTTAACTTGCAACTTCTGAAGCTGGTGACTCAGATGAACTTATCCTCAGCAGCAGAGGTGACTCTTGGTCTTCCTTTCCTGGGGCAGTCCTCATGTGAGCCAGTTTTGTTGAAACGCTTGATGGTTTTTGTAACTGCACTTGGGGACACATTCAAAATTTTCTCCATTTTTCGGACTGACTAACCGTCAATTCTTAAAGTAATGATGGCCACTCCTTTCTCTTTACTTAGTTGATTGGTTCTTGCCATAATATTAAGGCTGAATCCCATTCCTTCCCCTTACCCCTACCCCTTGGCCCTTGAAACCAAGGGGTAGGGGTAAGGGGTGAAAACATACCCCTATGAATTGGGACACCACTTGGTGACATCACCATACAGTATTGATCACAAACCTCCAAGATGCCGTCTAGGTCTGTTGATTGTGTGGGTTTGGACAACAGTGTTATATATTTTATAGTTATTTTAGGTTCACTTTGGTAGTGCAGAGTACTTATCTGTGTAGTACTTAGGTCTGTTTGCAATACAAATGTGTATACACATGCATCATGTGTACATATACATACATATACACCCTGTATACATGGTGTGTGTATATCTGTTTCAGTTATCACCGTTTTGAATGTCATTGATGTTAACAAAAACATTTGTTGACAAAAATCTGTCTTTATTGGTGATAAATTGAACATAACAGGCAAAAACGTTACATAAAATAATGTTACAGAACCATTGTCAACTATTAGAACCATAACTAACATGTCGCACACAATAAAAGGCACTCATATGTGTAAAACTAAAAAAATACACACAAGACCACAAACAAACTACACACACACTACACTGTTGTAGCTACAGCTGCTCTGATATTCCAGACCAGTCTGGAGCCTTTTGGCCAGTAACCCCCCCTCACATATCATCAGTGTCCCATATCAAAACCAACAACAATATAACAAGTGCATGAACAATGAACAGGAATTAATTAAATATTATTACAATAATAGTAGGCTACCAATGCAATAATGAATGGTACAACATGAACATATGAATTAGAAACGTCTGCTCGTTTGCAGCCCCAACCTGGATCAGCTGCTGTGTCCTCCTGTGTGAGACAGGGCGGTATATGTTAAGCACGTAGCGATGTATCATAGACCGTTAATATATATCTAGCTATACAATCTATGCGATCTATACAGTCCATTCAAGGCAGAATATGTGGGACTGTTCAACGTTAGCGTTAGCGATTAGCGTTAGCGATTAGCGTTAGCATTGCAAGCTAGCGATTTTTAAAAAGTTTCAGTTAGGAACATGGGTACACATGTACAGGACTGCATAGACCACAAAACAAGACTGTCGTAACTTTTTAATCAATTATTTAAAGCTGAAAGTACTTACATTCATGTGTCTCTCTGGTTGATGCAGCAGCCACACACTGCCTGTGTGTTTTCTAGTGAGGTCGCGTCCACACTAGATCCGTAGGGGTATACAGCCCTTGATCTATGCTCTACCCCTAGCTCGTAATACGTATTGGACCGGCACTAGGTGCCGCGTGAACGCGCAAAAGGTAGGGGAAGGGGTAAGGGGTAAGGGGAAGGAATGGGATTCAGCCTAAATCTAACAGTTGTCCAATAGGGCTGTCGGCTGTGTTTCAACCTGACTTCTGCACAACACAACTGATAGTTCTTCATACCTCCATTAATAAGGCAAGAAATTCCACTAATTAACCCTGACAAGGCACACCTGTGAAGTGAAAACCATTTCAGATGACTACCGCATGAAGCTCATTAAGAGAACACCAAGGGTTTACAGCGCTATCAAAAAAGCAAAGGGTTGCTACTTTGAAGAAACTAGAATATAAGATATGTTTTCAGTTATTTCACACTTTTTAAGTACATAATTCCACATGTTTGTTCATAGTTTTGATGCCTTCAGTGATGAGCTACAATGTATATAGTCAGGAAAATAAAGGAAACGCATTGAATGAGAAGATGTGTCCAAACTTTTGGCCTGTACTGTACATTACGCATTACATTCGCAACATTTTCGCTGAAAAGTGATTTTCATGTCAAGCTGACGTTATGTGACGCTAGGTTTAAGTTTCTCAACCTGGCATCTATTGTGAATGATGATGGGTAGGAGGGGCCGCTCTCAGTAATTTTTAATTTGGGCGGCAGTAACCATTTGAAAGGCTAGCTATCAGTATTACATATTGGACCTTTTTGTAAAGCTAAAGGAAGAATGGCTCTACTGCTATATTTAAAATAGTTTGGTGCTCTTCTACTCACACTTTAAGAATGATACATTAACAGTTATTTAAAAAAAAAAATAGTTAAGAAGTGCTGTTGTAAATGTTCTGTTCTGTTATAGGAGTTTGATGACCCCAGAGATGCTGAAGATGCCGTTTATGAGCTTGATGGCAAAGAGTTGTGCAATGAAAGGTAGGAATTTGTAGTACATGATTTAAATAAAAAATTTGAATTAACAAATTTTCCTTCTCTTGCTCTGTTTGTTAACATTGAAATTGTGTTTATTTTCTTTTTAAATGAACCTTTACTTTAATTTCAGGGTGACCATTGAACACGCCCGTGTACGTCTGCGTGGCGGCCGTGGCAGAGGAAGTGGTGGTAGTGCTGGAGGACGTTTCTCTGATCGCTATGGCAGAGGTTCCCAGAACAGTCGGAGGTAAAGTGTTCATACCACCCACAGTTTTGGTAACACGTCACCTGCTTTATGATGATGCGTATGTTTTTAGTTGATTAAATTCAAAGTAGAGCTGCACAATTAATCTAATGGCAATCACAAAGTCCCTCTGTGTGATTGCATAACCGCAAAAAATGTGTCCACTCCCTGTTGTAACACCCTTCACTTTATAGTACACCTATCTTGAATGTCATTGTTTATAAGTGCATAAAAAATGAAGAAAAATTCATAAGAATTTGTATTTAATTTTCTGAAATATTAAGTTAGTAAAAGAAATTCTTATGCCTAATTTTGTTTGTTCAAGTTAAATTAACATTTCAAAATGTTAGTTGCTAATGTTCTGCCTTAACAATAAACTCATGATACCATTTATATTGTAGTTGCAGTATTGTACATTGCAATATGACGACTTTGTCTCCAAATTGTGCATCCCTAATTCAAATGAGGAAGGAGCACATGTAAAAGAATACAGAACAATATGTTGTGTTAGGTGAAAGGTCGGTTAATTAAATTACTGAAGCCATTATTGCAGCCTAGTTTATATTAACCACCGTCCAAGTTTCTTATGTTTTTGTTGAGGAGAACCAGTTAAATTAGGATGTAATAAAATACTTACCTATTACCTGCCTAAGTGTGTATCTCAACCCCACAATGCTATTGTTAAAATTAAGTCTTTACTTTTTACTTTTTTTCAGCCGAAACCCTCCTCCGATGCGCACTGAGAACCGCCTAATAGTGGAAAACTTGTCTTCACGTGTTAGCTGGCAGGTTAGTCATGACACATGTTTTTTTATGCACAGCAAGTCTCCACAAGCTGCAACACCACAAATGTTATCACCTTATCATCAACAGTCTGCCTCCAACAATACACACATATTTTCATGCTGCTAAAAACAGAATCTCTGGAATCTAATCAATCATTTACTTGGCTTGCTAATATGTTTAAACGGTCAAACTATTATATTGTGATAAGGCCCAAATTGTTTTTTTTGATAATAGCCGCTTTAATAAAACTGCATATTATGCGGTTAACTAATGAGTCAAAGTAACAACAACAAGCAAACACTTAATTTGTTCATTTCTTTTCAAATTTTAACCAATTCTTCACCCCTTTATTTGCCAGCCTGACTGTTGTGTCATATGGAAGAGCTCGCTTATGGTGGAGTTAACCCCTTCTGGGTCCTTCTGTCTGGGTTGAGCCTGTGGTGTCAGCCAGTCTATCCTACACCTAGTTGATGCCTGCTGGTCATGTGAGCGCTCGCTCCACACTAGAGGTGCTGGCGGCCCCTTCGCTCGCTCGCAACGCCCCCTGTCGAAGGCAGGGGGGCGACTGGTGTGTGCCTGAGAGCGAGAGAGAGGAAACAGAGAGTTGGCAGAGAGGAAAGAGCGAGAGTCGATGGTGACGGTGGTGGCGTATTGATCGATGGTTCGTTAATTTGAGGGGCTTCGGTCGATCGATATCCCCCCTCCCTTCCCCCTCTGGTGTTCCCGCACATCGCGAGCGAGAGAGTGTGAATTCCTCCCAGGTGCCCATGGATATAATCTGCAGTTATCCCGAGGTTATGGTGGGCTCGAAGAGCCTGCGGCCCACCCCAAAGGGTTTCACTCTCAGGTAGTAGTTTCCTCTCTTCCACCCTGTTCACTCTCTTTACTGAGGCAGGGTGCTGAGACAGGGGCGGTCCCGGCATGGAGCCCTGTGCCCTCCTTGCCAGGGAAAATGGGGCTCTCGGTGCCAAAGGCTGCCCAAGTGGCGCCACTGCAGTTCAGTTCATGCAGATGGTGTTCATGTCTCTGTAGTTGTAATGAGTCCAAGAATCTCAAAGCTTTTGCTAATACTTTTGCCTGTCCACTGATAGCACTTTTCAAAATTGGTTTCTATCTAAATTGGCAAACATCATACAATTTTCTAAGGTTTTGTATTTGTTATTTATAATAAACTGTTGAACTGGCTGATTTAAATGGCATCTAAGGTTCTTGGACTCATCCTTCTTATCTGCAGTAGCCTGTCTAGTCCTCTCAGACAATCTAACCATCTCTCTTTTTGGGTAAATCAGTCCTGTTTTATGTCTCAGGCTGTGCTTGTGTCCTGAGCCTCTCCGTAAAGTTGACTGATGTTTACGTGTGTAGGACCTGAAAGATTTCATGAGACAAGCTGGAGAGGTGACATTTGCCGACGCACATCGCCCCAAGCTCAACGAAGGGTAAGACCATTATCTTTGTCTGTTGGCATTAACTGGCTCAGGAACGTCACATGGGAGTCCTATCAAGCTCACATTTGCAATTTGAGTAAAATTTACAACAAAATTAAATTTTTATTCAGTAGGTTGTCAGTGTGTTTTTTCTTTTGAGAGACATACATACACTACCGGTCAAAAGTTTGGGGTCACTTTGAAATTTCCATTGCACTCTATTATAGACAGAATACCAGTTGAGATCAGTTGCATTGTTTTTTTAACCAGGGCAGTAGTTTTCATATTACATTATGTGCTTACATAATTGCAAAAGGGTTCTCCAATGTTTTCTCAGTTTTTTTTAAATGATATCAGATTAGTGAACAGAATGGGCTTTTGGAACATTGGATGAATGGTTGCTGATAATGGGCAATGTAGATATTGCATTAAAGATCAGCCCCCCACTCAGATCAGCTGGTATTCTGTCTAACATCGAGTGGAATGGAAATTTGTAAGTGGCCCCATACTTTTGACCGGTAGTGTGTGTATACACACACACACACAAAAATAAATTCATCTTTCTATCTTTTTTTACAGGGTGGTTGAGTTTGCTTCTTGCAGCGACCTGAAAAACGCCATGGACAAACTGTCTGGGAAGGAAATCAATGGCAGGAAAATCAAGCTCATTGAGGCAGCCAGAAAGAGGTTAGCTGCTTTCCCTCTCGCCCACGATTGGCTTCCACTTTCCACTCATTTTTCATACTAGTATCCAAGATAACTTCATCAGCTGAATGAGATGAGAGGCTCATTTTAGATGCTTGATTATAATGACCTTGTTGGTTTGGGTAAGATGTTTGAAGAGCATGGTTAATCACACTAAATGAGTTTTAATAGAGCTGGGCTCAGTGGTTAGGACGTGCCATTTAGTTGAAAATCTGCTGTTGGGAAGCAGTGTGTAAAACTATAGATTTTTGATTACTGTGCCCTTAAAGCTCTTCCCAGAACACTTAACTGTTCTTGTAACTCCTTTAAAAGTCACAGACACAGGAAGCCCTCTTTTGATTATTAGAGACTGGCAGAGTTAAATGTGATGGTTGTATTGATTTAACCTTTATTTGAACTCGCTACTAATTTAGAAAATGAAATTAATTGTACAAATACCTGTGCCAAAGAAATGTGTGTATTATATAAATATAGGTATCCTAATGTTCTTCCTCTGTTTTTCCTTTTCCTAGGTCAAGAAGTCGTTCCCGGTCTGAGAGCTCCTCTCGGTCCCGCTCCCGTTCTCGTGGCCGCTCTCCATCCCGCTCCCCCAGACGCTCCCGCAGCCCCGCCCACAAGGCCCACAACCGTTCCCGCTCCCCCAGCGTGTCCCCTGCCGGCGGCGCTTCCTCCCCAACCTCCAAATCAAAGGAGCTAGCTAAACGGTCCTCCAAGACGAGCAAATCTGCCACCCCGCCCTCCCCTCCTCCTGCTCAGAGAGCCTCAATCTCCCGTTCTCGCTCCCGTTCCCGTTCTCGCTCCCGTTCCCGCTCCCGCTCACCTTCTACTGACAGCCAGCGCTAAACGCTTCGTTTTGGTTTAATGGGAATCAACAGTAGAAACAACTCGATTCTACAGTAGAATCCGCTTGGAGGAGTTGACACACTGAAGCTCTTGTGACCACTTTTGAGAGCTGAGACCAGAGCTTTCCTCCAGTAGAGTTTGTTTTTTCCTGTCTGGATTGTCATAACTATCATCAAGCTTTTCACATTTAAACACCAATACATTGTCATGCAGAAATCAGTCAATTATTTTATTCTCATTATATAGTGTTTGAATTAAACAACTTAAACAGAGGACACTTGTTAAACAGTGATGCTGTTTGTGTCCCCCTCATTGCCCGTCAAGATTAAACCCATCGGTGTGTTGCCCCCAGTTACTCCTCACCTCCAAATGTATACATCCAGCTGCAGTTCCTCTGCTGCTGCACCATGTCTCCATACTGATGGACCGTTTCTCTCACCAAACCACCACGTTTCATCAGGCCTCACAGTTATTGAGTCTTTGATGGAATTTGTTAGTTATTAGGCAGGACTTGGAGACCTTTTGTGTGACCACTTTCTTTACCTTTTTGCAATACCTTTGCTCGTCCGTGGGAGAGTTTTAAATCCCTTTCCACATTTTTGTCTGTATCATGTGATCCAAGTCCCGTTTTGCCTTTTTTTTTCCTGTATTTTCTGACCTACTGTACCTACCACAGCTGGTGTGTGTAATATCTATACCTGAGGATTCTTGCACGTGCGATTTGTTTGATCAAAATTTAGAATCTTCTCATTGTTGAAAATGTTTTGTGCTTAAAACTCAAATACAATCACCCACCATAACTGGCACTGGCAGTATCAAGAACAAAAAAAAAACTTGGTCATGGATCTTACATTTTCTGGTAGTTGACTGTCAAACTTATTTTGTTGGGAGATGTTATTTTCCTTTTGAGGGTAAGGTCAACACTTTAAAATGGCATTGCTTTAAAGAGTGCCGATTGTTCTAGCATTGTAATTAAAGTTCTTATTTTTATTTTTGGGTTTTGTGTACAGCATTGCAGACTTTTGTTTTACAGTGTATAATGTAATTCCAAGAATGCTTGTTGGTACTGTGACTGTTACTGTGGTTTAATTGAACGTGTAGGCAAGAGTTTGAAGGAAAAACATTTTTGTACGTATGGATTTTATTTTCAGTGAAAAATATGGATGTTTGTATTGTTTAGGAAGATGACTTAAACAATAAAAACAATTTTAACTAAATCATTCATCTCTTGTTTGTCTGTGCTTCATTAGGAAACCTGTACAGTGGTGTCAATTCAGACTACACAATACTCGCTACATTAAAAGTAAACCTGTCCTGCAGTTAGAGATAAAATCAAACGGTCCCCTCACAGGCCTCTCTCGACTTGTCTTCAGTGATTGCTGGCTGGTATGTATCTGTAGGTCAGACAGACAAGCTCATTACAAATGCAAACATTTTACAAAATGAGTCACTGCAACAAAATGTGCATAATTTGACATTCTAATATAAAAATGCAAAATTCAGCGGACATCTGTAACTGGTAAGACTCTGAACTAAGCTGTGGTAGATGTCAAGATTTTGAGTTAATTTCTCTTAACTGCACTACATAATTTTACATTTAGTCTATTTAAAGATGTTTTAGCATGTAATAGGTCACCAGCCAGAATCAAACAGGTTTTGGTTACACAGCACACGTCTTCACCAGGGTGCCCCAAATATCTCGTTATCTACTCGGTGGAATGGCACCAAGTTTGTTCAGACACTTATGGTTTAAGACATTACAGTATTGTAATAACTACTATCTCAGTTTTGTTTTGGTAAATTACAACATCTCTATTGGTTTGGTTTTCGACCAATTACCTGCCCTCCCCAGGTGAATGACCTTCATTCATTGGTTGTTTTTTATCAACCAATTTATCATTTAGTCAATAAAACGTCGAGGTGTCTGAAATGAAAGAGGTGGCAATAGATGTTTTTCACAGCAGACATGTTGGCTCGTCGTAGCAGGAAAAGCACAGCTGGAATTGATAACTTTAACGATGGCTCAATTCCATCAAGTGTCCCAGTAAGCTATTTCAGTGAGTCAGCATGCACAACACCAGGGCCCCTCCTAAGTGGAGAGCAGCCATCGTTAATGGTTTTGAACACAGCTGTGTTTTTCCGACTATGGCGTGTCAACGTGTCTGCTGTTAAAAGGTCTATAGCTTGTTGTTACAAAACCCAAATATATTCATCTTTTAGAGATGCCGAAACCAGGATTTAGTTGGCATTTTTTGCTTTTTCGTATATCTCTTAAATGATTAATACATTAGTACAACTGTATGGAATTATTTTTCCAGTCCAGAATGAAAACGTTGGTGTTCTGTGGTTTTAGACGGCCTGTATGACTCACCTTTCTTCCTGAGTGTGAACCTTTGGTGACACCTGAACAGCACGATGAGCAGCCCCGCCTCCGTCAGCTGGAAGAACACGTAGACCATGGGGAACATGAACAGAGGGCCGATCAGCGCCGGGGGAAAGGCCAGTTTCAGAAGGGTGGAGCACAGCTGGATGTTCTGACAGCCTGTTTCCATAGCAACGGTCCTCCGCTCCCTTATTCGCAAGCCATGGATACATTAAGGAAGGCAGTTTATTCCCTGACATGACTAACAGGCTTCTTACCCATCACAATATCCACCAGAGCTCGAATTCTACAACCACATAACTCACGATTGGTTGAGTCTGAAGAGCCAGGAGATGATGTATCCGAAGGAGTAGCCTATGACGGGCATGAGAGCACCGATGGCCATGAGGGGTGGAGACAGCACTGTGAGGATGGAGTCTTCCATATCAAGGCAGACAGCGATGGTGATTCCCACAAAGCCAACTGTCATGAAAGTGATGCCTACCTGAGAAGACCATCACAGGAGACAAGTTAGATTCATTTGCCTTTTTTTTAGTTTCTATATTATCATTTAAGAATAATGTCAGGTGATATTCTATATTTTAGTTATTTTCAGATATTGTCTGTGTAGCTAAAGCCTGATCTTATTCCTGTGCGACACACAGAGCTCCATAGGCAGTTTATTAAGGACATTTCTGAGCCGGTCTTTTTTACATTAAATGATTTTTAACTGTGATTTTTTTCTTAATTTTTATGTTAACGTCTTCAGTGTGAGCCAATGGGCTGACACAGACAATGTGCACAAAAGTTGGTTTTGGTTGATTATTTTTTTGTAAACTTTCTTCTTTAAAAAAAAAAAAAAATCTTGAACCCTAACTAACCCTTTCAATGATTTGATAACTAATTAGGGCTATAACGTGTCAAAAATGAGTGAAAGTGAAATCTGCCCATTAAAATCACACAAAGTCCACTCTTATTTCTTGATTGCTTGTTTTACCTGACCAACACTACGAAACCTAACGATATTCAATTATGTACAAGTGGAAAAAAAGTATGAGTACGAGGATTTGCTCAATGAATGAAAACTGTTGCCTGATAATTTGATTTAATTTTACAAACCATTAATCAACTATTAATCCAACCTTATGCCCCCCCCCCCACCTGTGCATGCTCTAACCTTTGTGATAGTCTTGGCGTACTGCGGCTTGTAGTAGTTGATGAGGATGCCCACGCTGCAGGGTATGAGGATCATGACCAGCGATACGAGGATTTCAACGTAGGGCACGGAGTTCTGCAGGTCCAAGCCCTGACAGTAGAGGTAAAACAGCAGAGGCATCATGCCCAGAGCCAGAACCGTGGAGCAGGACGTCATCACCATGCTGAGCGGAAAAACACAGGGGTGATAACTTCTCAGCCCCAGACATGAGCTTCTGGCTGCTGATGGGGATGACGGGTCACTGCAGTCCCTCTAGCCCCAGCAGCGGCGGGGCACATGGATGCAATGGAAGACTGGTCCCACGCTAGATATTGTGCTAACTACTGACCAGACTACTTTTTAGAGCCCGACCGATAAAGGTTTTTTTAAGGCCAGTACCGATACGAATATTTGGTTATTTAAAAAGGGCATTGCAGATGCCGATATATCGGCCGATAAATATTTAAAAATAAAAAATCCAGAAACGTTTTACAAAACATAAACAGATTTCCCTAACATTACTTATTTGTAGTTAACAACAACAGCAGAACAGAGGAACATCAAAATATATTAAATGAAATATGATCAATTAAATGAATAAAAATACAAACTTAAGATATGAAACTTAAAGTCCTTTGAACAAAAACACATCAACAAAAAAAAAAATCAGTTTGTCCAACAGGGACGTTGTAGATCGCCCTCTGTTGGACAAACTATTCAACGCTCATAACAAGGTTGGCAGTCCGTTTTTATTTATTTTTTAAATTGGACATTATAAATGCCGATACCGATAGATCGGGAAATGCCTAATATCGGTCGATAATATCAGCCTTCCTGACATATTGGTCGGGCTATACTACTTGTTTTTTTACATTTGTTTATGGCCACCAAGTTGGTCAAAACGTCCCACTGACCAACACTTTGGTGTGTCGTGAGGAATCTAGAAAACTAATGTATAGGCTGGAAAACAATCTCACTCAAGGTCCACTTAATAGCTCATCTGGAGCTTCTGAGAAGCTACTCAGTGGCGAATAATCACGGTCAAGAATTAATTTTGAACCTCCAATTTTCATCCAACATGGAAGAAAGTCCTTAAAAAGTGCTTGGAAAAATGGTAATGTAAACATCTGTAATTCCCTACAATAGCTCTATAGCGTTACTATTAAGCACAATTTTGCTGCTTAGAGTATCCGAATCAGATTCAGAATGATGAATAAATAATAAGAGGAACCAGTAAACAGACGGATTAGAGACAGTGTTGCTGGGTCATTGCACAGGAATTGAACCTGGCACTGTGAGTCAGAGGTCAGCTGTTCAAAGTATAATGAAGATGTCATTGTAAAAGCTTCAAACATTTAGATGTCATACTTTTACATTTTTTTTGTCATCATTTTGCAGCAAACTTGGCAGTCTGTTGTTAAATGCATGAGGGGGAATACACATTGTAGCCTCCAGGGGGCGCGCACGCGGGGGCTTCAAGATTGTCAATTGCAGGTTGAGCATTATCAGATTTGCATTGGAGTTGCATGAATTGTTACAAGGTTTATTGTTATACTTTATAACAGTAGCTGTTTAACAACCTGCCACAGTCACCTTTATACTTGATACTTTTATATGATAATCAATAATTTAATATTATATATCTTACATATGATTTAAAAAAATGTTTTTTGATGTGCCTGGTAGTAAATTATACTAATAATATTTTGACTCTAAGTTGTCTGTGAACATTTATTATGATGATGGCTTAGTTGAAACAAAATTCACTGTCAACAGCAGCAGGCGGTGGGGGCTCAGGAGAGGTAGAGCGGTCGTCCTCCAGGTGGAATGTCGGTGGTTCGATCCCCGGCCTCCCCGGTCTACATGTCCAAGTGTCAAGCAAGACACTGTACCCCGAATTTCCCCCGATGGTTTGCGTGAATGTTTCCTTGATGAGCGGGTGGTGCCCGTGGTGTGTGAAGCGCTTTGAGTGGTCTTTAAGACTGAATCCCTGCTGTCCATTTACCATCCTCATTAACACGGACACAATTACTGGCCTATACCTGATGATGTAGCACATCCAAATGATTATCAAATTACAAATAATTTCTCATTGAAATTTTAGTCACCAGGGCCTTCATTAAGGCCTCAAGACGTCTCCGTGTGCGCGGCCGGATGAGCTCCTCCGACAGATAGAGCAGGAATGTCCTCACCAGCATGCTGCCACGCCTAGTCCTTCATTATTAGGGCAATGGGGTGAATGACCTAGCGGTTGAGTAAAAGTGTAGGCCATTATCTTATTTATGATAATATCATAGTTGTCTGATCGGACTGGTGATGTCCTGCAGGTCATTCAACTCTAATGATAACAGGAAACGGGTCACTTGTTATTAAATGGCAGGATGTACTTCATCAAAATCCCAATATACTTTGCAGCCATACAGATATACAAGTTTTTATATTTCTTATTGGGACTATTTCTTTGGTTATTGGAGAAGATAAATTGGACCAAATGGGAAACATTTTCATGCTGTATCTTTGCTCGAATGATTTGTCACGATTATTTATTTATTCACTGCTTTTGTTTTGGTCAGAGAACTTCAGACGGTACAGTCATTATCATTTCCACATGCAGCACATGATGACAATCTCAGATTAAGCAACAAATGATTTTGATGCTGATATTTCTGTACTTTTATTAGAGTAAGACTTTGAATACAGGACCTTCACTTGTACAAGAGTATTTCTACACTGTGGTATTGCTACTTTTACTTATGTGAAAGATCTGAGTACTTCTTCCACCACTGCTGTGTACTTGTATTCAGAGGACAATGGACTAACTCATATTGGATCACTCCCCCGTTTCAAATAGTGTGCTGCGTCCAAAAAGAAGACACAAGGACACGGCATAGTTTTATTAGTAAATTCTCTGTGCTGTTAGGTGATGTAATTGGGATTATTTTAACCTTCCCAAATCTAGCTTCTGTAACTCCAGAGTTCACTTGTACCTTAATTGCCTCATGTGTATTCATGTATTGTTGGTAAATATTTGTTGGTCAACAGACAGCCACAGCAAACAGGTTGCCTGTGTGTGTGTGTGTGTGTGTGTGTGTGTGTGTGTGTTACCTGAGGTTCATGTCTCCCTGCAGAGCCAGGGCCAAGATGTTGGAGAGGGCCCCCCCAGGACAGCAGCCACAGATCAGAACCACCACAGCCATCATTTCAGTCAGCTGGAACGCCTACAGCATGAAAGGATCATGAATTCATACAGAGTGATGATGCCAATAATCTATTACATCTATCTATTACTGACAACAATGTAGTGTTATAATAATAATAATAATAATAATAATAGTAATAATAGTGATGCACGTGCAGATCTGATTATGGAAATAAAATAAATAGAAACGAAGTAAAACAGCAATGTAAAAGAGGGTTTTGTGTGGGGTGTGAGAAAACGGTGTGGACAAATAAATCAAGCAGATGATGAATAATATATAACTCGCACTAATATGTTGTCGCAACCATAATCATTATTTAGGGACCTTATACCCCAGAGTCGGTCGTCTAGCAATTTGCTACGCCCTGCTACACCCTGCAGTGCCCTGCAATGCCCTGCTTTGCCCTGCTATGCCCTGCAGTGCCCTGCTACTTCCTGCCACGCTATGCTATGCCCTGCAGTGCCCTGCTACTTCCTGCCACGCTATGCTATGCCCTGCAGTGCCCACTACGCCCTGCTGTGCCCTGCTACGCCCTGCTATACCCTGCTGGGTCCTGCTACACCCTGCAGTTGCCTGCTATGCCCTGCAGTGTCCTGCTATGCCCTGCTTGGCCTTGCTGTGCCCTGCTACGCCCTGCTATGCCCTGCTGTGCCCTGCTACGCCCTGCAGTGTCTTGCTACTCTCTACAACGCCATGTCCCGCCCTGCTGTGCCCTGCAGTGCCCTGCTTTTTCTACTCATAGTTCTAGTAACTTTATTGTTACTATAATTGCCACTGTTCATCACACCCCAACTGGCACCGTCAGGCACCGCCCACCAAGAGCCTGGGTCTGTCCGAGGTTTCTCCCTAAAAGGAAGTTTTTCCTCGCCACTGCACTTTAAATGCTTGCTCTTGGGGGAATTACTGGAATTGTTGGGTCTTTGTAAATTACAGCGTTTGGTCTAGACCTACTCTATCTGTAAAGAGTCTTGATATACCTCTTGTTATGATTTGATACTATGAATAAAATCAAATTGGAATCAAATTGAATTATTTCAGCCCGTGGAACTCTGCAAACCTTGAGCATAATTCTTTGATAATTATCATATATTAATACTGTAATCAAATATGCACGTGATTCAGACTGTATGAGTAGGCCTACCAGTCACACATTTCAATCATCCCGATCGTGATTGGGATCCTGATGCCATTTTATAGTGTCAATTCTGTGAGAATTACCATCCTCTATTCTTTCCAAACCTGTGGGCCTGTAAAGCCCTTGAAATTACATGATGATTTGAGGCTCTAGCTCGCTAAATAAACATTAATTTATCAATTCAATTAGAGTGGGAAAAATCATCAACAACAGTGACACTAGGGTATTTCTAAATCAATTTAGTGGATGGTCAGGCTTTGTTATTTCATCATGTCCAAATGGAGCATATCGAAACTCCGGATTGTTTCGGTGTACAAAAGGATTTATTGCCAAGTAAGTAACACTTGCCGTGGTGGTTGGTGCATACATACATAAACAAACATTTAGAACCTTAACATAAAATGAACAGAAACAAATCGCCTGTATATAAAATAGCAGTTAAACATAACCGGAGAAAGCTGCAAGCAGCAATACCAGAGGCCAAGCCATCGGCCCGATGTGGCTGCTACGCTAGTAATCTTAAAAACAGGAATACTAACCTTAGCTAGGCAAAAGGCTGTAAGAGGCATGACACCATACTGGGCCAGCGCTGCTATCGCCACCCCCTTAGGTTTCACAATGTGAGCCTGGAAAGAAGGAAAAGACGTTTTGGTACATAAATCTTCAACGATCGTAAACGCTGTCTACACATACAGATAATGAACTTCAAACGGACAGATATGTATGGACAGCTTAAGTCACCTTGATCTTGGACACCTCCATGGTGCATCCTAGTGAAACCATGGTGATGAATAGGAGGACTACCATAAGTACATTGATGATTTTCTCCATCACCGGCGACACAAGGCCCGTTAAAACAGAGCTGGTGTTAGCAGCCGTCATGTTGAACCCAATGCTTTGATTTTGCCACAAAACGGATACAGAGAACAGATCAGATGTGTAGGCCTTGGTGTCTGCCATGGTGGAGGAGAACGTGGGATACTGATTTGTAATCTTAAAAAAACACAAAAACATGGGCACACGATTAGAGAAAGTTGGAGTAAGAAAGTAGGTCCAGTGACCACAATGATTTAAAAATGTTTCTTTAAGCTTCCTTTATTCAAGTACAATTCTAAGGTACTCTAAATAATAAGTATTTCCATTTTGTGCTACTTTATACTTCTACTACACGACTTACATTTATTTGACATCTATATTTACTAGTTACTTTTCAAATTAAGATTACATTAAAAAATGACAATTTTAAACAAAATGATTGTGATGACACCTTCGCTCCACTAGGTGTGTTTTGCAGAATCTGGCTCAATGCAAAGGTTTGTCGTCAACCTCATGAGCCACACCCAAGGGGGTACGCGAGCATCCAGGAAGCGTACCTCCTGTGAGGGGGATTCTTAGGCTAACAAGCCATCACCTGCTGTTAGCATTCCATTGACTGCCAGTCATTTTTGTGTCACTTTGACAGCAAATAACTTTACATCTGAAGCGTTTTAAGACTCTATTTGTCCGTTGTTCATTTCTAAAGAAACATGACAATGTACAAAAGGCTCCATTACCTTGTATCTCACGTTACAGTCCCGTAGCAGTAGGCTTAAATAGGCTAACAAGTGTGTCATAAATACGCAACTTTCTGTCGCACAGTAAAGAAATTACCGTAAAGTCAGGAAAAGCTTGCAGGCAGTTTCGACTCACATTAGCTGTTTAAGTTTAATTACTGATGTTTAAGGTCCCATGACATGGTGCTCTTTGAGACATTACCACTCACCCATACACAACTGATTACCGACTTGCATATTTCATCTGTTTTTATTTTGGTTTCTGTAAATAAGTGCCTATTCTACGCTAACACTCTGTCTAGTCTCCTAACTCTGTTGCTGCCTATGTGCCTAGTTGTGACAAATGGGGGCTCGTCCATTTCTGTTTGTTTTGTTGGTAAGTTTGTTTGTGCCTTAGGTCGCAGCAGGCACATGGTTGACTGCACAAGCTGATCAGGTGATTTGGTCCACCTGCGTGCTAGTTTGGCCCCTTTGGCATGTCTTAGTTTTCCAAGAGTTGTGATGGGACTTTACACTCAAAACTATTCCACCGGTTTCATTTAAAAAACTATTCAAATCCCAAGGAGATCAAATTATCCAATATTTTACTAAAAGTCAATCATTAAAGAAATGTCCAACCTCTAAATAGACATTTATGTCTCAGAACTACTTTTTTCTTCCTTCCATTCCCATTAATCAGATTTATGATAGATAAATATAATGAAAATTGTAATGTAAAGTAGTTATACCGAGAACACACTAACATGAAACACAATACTGTGTGTGAAAAGACATCCCTTCCACTGTTTTCTGAAGTGGTAATTGAAATAAAAAGCAAAGCAACATGCACACTATCTTCTGAAGTCAGAAACTTGATTGTTTTAATAAGTCTGCTCACCGCTTTGTTCCGCTTTGTTGTTTTCTTCAAAGTGTTCAATGCCTCTGCACATGCAGAAAGGTCACTGTTGTGTTGATAAGAAGTGTTTTTCATCAGTGATCAATGGGAGCACTGTCTTTTAGTTCATAGTACACATTATATGATCCTGAGAACTTTTCACCTAATATTTCCTGTAGTGTAGCTCCAGAGCGTTGTCTATCTTCACTAGATATGGATGGTTAAGGCATTTTCAAATACTATTTTTGGTTATACATTAAGAAAAGAAAGAAAGATACCCTAATAGTGGGATTAGAAATGGATTTGATTTCTAACACTCTAATAAAACACCTGTAGCAGAAAACACACTGCATGTCTGTTCATACAGTTGAGTCTTGCACTGTCCTGGTTTCAGCATTTACTGTAGAAGGTGCTGACCTCACCTGCTCACACCAGCTACTTCAGCATTAGTGCACCAACGAAGAAGAGAATAAATGAAAGAGGAAACTTCTCATGCATGTTACTCTTGTGTTTGTTTGTTTTTTATCTTTTTTTCTATTATTACTCTTATACATTTAAAGCCAAACAAATGCTTTATAACACATTATCATGTAGTTGCATACATATGTAAGTATGTTTTTAATACCAATATTTTTGTGCCAATTTGAATTTTTTTTATTTACCTTAGCAGTGCCCAGGAGGTGAAGTGGCATCTCGCCAGCCACCACTCTACACTCTGTACAGGGACTAACCCAACTGGCTACGGACTGAGCTACTGCCACTAACTTTTCCTACGAAGATATTATTTTTTATCATTTCAACTGCATTAATGACATTATTAATTGCTCATATCTGCTGATAATCACATTACAGTGTTGTATAAACCGTTTTTCAAATGTTCACACTGCTTATAAATGCTAAAAGTAGGGGTAAATGTTAGAAATAACATTTTTTTTAAATGCATGCAGGCTATTTCCAATGAAACAAAAGTCACAAAAATCTCACAATTCACTGCTTTTTATACTTTTAGTGATTCAACAAAAAACGCACATTTCGGCAGCAAGTTGCTTAAATTTGGCTAATCTGTAGACGAAAGAAATCCCAGTGTTTTGCTTTCTGCAAACCTCACTCTTAACTCGATGCCAAGTTAACCTCCATCTCTAGAGTTTACAACCACATCCTCCCTGCTGACATGCTGTGTGCAGACAAATTACTTTCACAGGGTTTCTCAGATATTTTTTGCACCCATTAGAAAAAAATAAAGAGCTTTATAAATGTGTCACACATTCACATGCAGTGCGTGCTGACTTCTTGACTGTTCTGAAGGTGAGAATTGCACACCTATTCTTGGAAGTCAGTTTGTACAAATACAACACACATGGGTTCCCCAGAAACAAAGTGTAAAACTGACAGATGTGTTTGCAGCTATATATTTCATGTATTGTGTTGTTACCTGTTGGTTCCAGATCTTCCTCTACTTGTCTCTCCTCGTCTCTCTGAAACAACATCTACTGCTTGTGCATTGGCACTTTCTTTTTGTCAGTCACAAATGACATACGAAGGCTGGGTTGGACGCAGGTGCCATCTAGTGCAACAGCTGACTTTTGCAGCTTGCACATCATGAGAGATGTCTATGGCAAGGGAACTTCTCAAATCTGATTGACTGAAACGGAAAAAAAAACCCAGAATGAAACACTGTCCGTTTTTAGGACATCAAAAGGCGTCTTAGAGTTGTTTTTTCTGACCAAGTTTTGTTTTGCATCTGTGTCCAAGATCTGGAACATATTTCTTTTAGCCAAATTTAAGCATGTAATTAATTTCAATGTCTGTTTCTGCAAATTCCTCAGATACATTTAAAAAAAATGTAAATGCTAACTTTAAATAATCCTCTCTCAGGACATCAGCAAGCGAGAGAGACTGCTTTGTGGACATTTCTAAGGAAGAAGATCTTGTGAACGTCCCCAAACTCTTTGAATGCTTTCTGTTAGATTTCTTTACTAGCAACAACAATGAGTGATACAGAAGTAAAGAAGAACATCTTTATTAGTATCTTTTTCCTGTAAGAGTTAGTTGTTTGTCCTAATCTGCTGCAATTTAAACTGCCACAGTGGGAATATTAGAAGTAACGCAATGGTAAAAAAAAAGTCAGACAAAGCAACGTCTAAAAGAGCCCCTCGCTGCCAAAACAGGCCTCAGAATTTGTCAAGAGGAGAGCATTAAAAACACAAATGGATGATTATCATCAGGCGGGTTGGCGACAGCAATCTGGCAGATAAGCTTTAGCCAAGTACGCAAATTACGTGCATTTCACAGATTGTTCCTCTAAAGCTCATGCCAGGGTTCCTGATAGCTTTCATTTGCTGGGCAATTCGTGCTGTTGCTAAAAAGGCTGTAAAACCCATCTGCAGCAGAGAATAAATGAAAGAGGAAAGTCCTCATACATGTAGCTCTGTGCCAGCACCAGAGAAGCTTGTGAATACTCTTGTATATTTAAAGTCAATTGTCAGTGTTAAAGTCAGTGCTTTGAGGGAGTAATATCTACTAAAATGTCACCACCACATGCAATTAATCTCTCATGTCCTGGCTTTTCAAAGGGATCTAATATATAGTGGAAATACTACACGGACTGCATTCTGTTTGACTTGGTGAATGATCGTGATGAGTCATTAAGTGTAAAAGAGTCTCTACGGTGAGTTAATACACCTTGGTTTTGTTATCTTATGCAACAATGAAATAAAAATGAATTGGAGTAAACTAGTCCTGCGCTGTTCCACTAACACATCATCAGTAGCATTCTTAAAGCATATAGTTCTTTAAAATCTAAAAACAACAAACTGTAACACAAAATCCAAATATCAGAATCAGAATCCGCTTTATTTGCCAGGTATGAGGACACATACGAGGAATTTTGCTTTGGATCGTATTGCTCACAATGCACTTACACATACAAAACACACAACAAATCAAACAATATATACACACTAATATATACACACTATAAACAGAAACAGCATAGACAGGCTCAGGAAATGGTGCAATGAAGAGTGCAAAGTACACAGTAGTAAATTATAATTATGACAGTTATTAATATTTTAATTATTCATCTATGGAGAATAGGAACTTACACACAAGTATTTAAAATAATGTTGATTGAACTTTCCTTTTTTCACTGAGAATGTACTTCATTACTGTATACATGTAGATTGCGTATTGCAGTTTACACCTCGTCAAACCTGTACATTGTTCTGAAACCACTACCTGATGGTATACATCTGACAGTGCACCCCTCCCTTCCCTTTCATGAATCATGCACTGACAACAATGGCAAGAACAGAAAGAATCTCTAACAGTGACGACTGGAGCCCTTCCCGTGTAATCTGCAATATGCTGGAACGGGACAAAAGGAGCGCGTTTTAATGGTTTAACAGGCCGGCCCTGTGAGGACACAGAGGGAGGAGGGGAGGGGAGGGAGGGAGGCTCAGCCTTTCAAGCCATAATTACAGCCCAGTGCTTCACATACCTGGATTTTTTCCTACTTTTTTCCTCTGCCAGTCCGAGACACAGAAAATCAATCTCTGAGTCCCCTGCAGCCTAAATATTATGGACTGAAATGGTGCTAAAACACTTCATAACTCAGCTCAGGCCTTGGGGGAATAGCATTAAGGGTGTGGCGTGAAGGCTTGGTTTCTGGGAGCTCTGCCTCATTATACATTTTTTTTTCGGTAATATTAGCCATCCCTAGAGGTCATTAAAATGCGATTGTAGAGCACAAATATAGCTAGATGCTTTTTCTCTGTCATCCATGAAAATGGAGAGGCTTCACTGCAGCGGATGCATTATTAAAGGCTGGCCTTATTGTGTTGTCATCCTTTACATAGGCTATACTGTTACGGACCATGTTTCTGGGTGACCCGGTTTGGCTCTGCTGCTGCAGGACATACAGTATGATTCTATACAATGGAGGAAACAGGAATTGGGGGGGGGGGGGGGGGGGGGGGGGGGGGAAGGATCAAGGTCAGTGCGGGTCTAAAGCTCTGTGTGTGCATGGTGGGCAGGGTGTCGCCCGCAGCTGCCGTGGCCTCTTGACCTGCTGAGAGAATGAATGAGGCTTCTCCCGCAGCTTTTTTTGTATATATTTTTTTTTTACACAGTTACTGATCCACTGTTGCAGTGCAAAATAATCCACAGTGTAAGCTCCTTATCTACAGCACAATATTGAGAAAAAGAAAGTACTAGAGCAGATTATTCCCCACACTACATCACACAACCCCCCCATTACATGTATATAAATTAACTTTAAAAGTACTGTATATGTTGTGGAAAAATTCTGCATCATAATGGCTATATGTCAGAGTATAACTCCTGTAACCAACAATACGTTTGTGATGAGAATTATCTTGATTAATTGTCTGGACAATGAAATATCAGCCAATATTTTAAAAAAATGCCCATCAAAATATCCCTGATATGACCCTTTCCTTTTTGGATGTTGTGTACATGGAATTTTCCACGGTGCGCAGCCATGGAGCGCCGGGAAAGACCCTGGACACTTGGTGCAACGTTGCTGAATCATTGAGGCCAGACCTCAACCTGCACATGTGTTTGGTCCCTTGTCTTGTGTGTGTCTGTGCGTGTGTCTGTTTGTGTGTGAGTTTGTGTGTGTCTGTTTCAGCCTGTGTTGTATTGTCTCCCTCCCTCCCAGCTTTCCTGTCTGTGTTTTTTGGCTCTGGGAAGCGTTCCATTGTCTCAGTGTACTGTTTGTAATTGTTTGTTTGAATATGTACAAAAAATAAAAAAAACTTTTGATCACAAAAATGTAATAGATATTCATTTTACTGTCATATAAGAACATTAAACAATAGCGACATTTTAGTAGTTGGAGCTAATTTAATTTTGCCAATTTGCATGAAAAACTACTAAACAATTATTAAAATATTTGTAAATTAATTTTCTGTGGCTAGATTTATTTACAGATGTTATTATAGCAATACAGTTGAATTGAATTTAGACTGTGAGTGGCTGCATTTTAAGTGAAAAGATGACAAATCACCTGATTTGACCTGACTAGATGTGTAGGCTGTTGTTCTTGGATCAGTGTGTGTGTGTGTGTGTGTGTGTGTGAACTTTATTGATCCCACATTGCGGAAATTCACTTGTTACAGGAGCTCCAGAGTCAAAAAAGAGGAAAAAAGATACATAAAATTGAAACAAGATTAAAAACAAGACAAAAATATAAAGCTATACACACCTTTTACCTATTACATTGCCTACTTCTATGACGTATAATGGCACAGATTAATTGTATTACACACATGATGTGTAGCATTAAAGAGACTAAGAAAAATATAGGCCCTATAGTTTAAATAGAATTGCATAGGATGTTGTGTATAGTGGGTGATGGTGACAGAGACCACATTACATTATCTTATGTTGTCAGACTGCCGTCCAAGGACTTGTGTGCGTGCGTGCGTGTGTGCATGTGTGGTGTTTTTCTTGAGTGTAATCTTACGATCCACGTGTCTCAGCCATGGCCTTATTTAGCTCATCTGACATACAAATTTGACTCCAACTACACTTCCCAAAATGCTTCTGAAGGGGAAAGACGCTGTGACGTCACTAGCGAGCTAAATGACTCTTGGATATTGTAGTTAACCAACAACCATTGCTTTGTATTTTAATAATATTTAAAGAGCTCATAGTATTTATACCTTTCATCGCTTAATAAATACTTCTTTTAAAATGTATCTACGTTGAAAATCTTTCGACAAAGTTAGTTTTTCTAATAATCATGCTGGAGGAAAAACTGTCGGAGCAACTACATTTCCCACACGCCCCCGGGGGTGTTGCGCGTGCATGCTGTGCAGCGGCAGCTGTGTGTGTGTGTGTGGAGTGTCGTCACGTGGAGGAGGTAGAGTCCACTGTGTTCTGTCCTGTCCAAACAGAACGTGAGCGTTTAGCAGTCTGTCTGTTGGAGCGCCTCTCGGTGCTAAACTGATTCATGTTGTTTTTTTTAGCCACCCGTCCCTCTAAACTAAACTATTGTATCGAAGAATGAGTGATAACGATGATATCGAAGTCGATAGTGACGTGAGTATTGCCACTTTGAGCTTTTTATGAATGCTATTTTGCTAGCTGACGATTTAGCTGAACTAGCGGCTCAGCTAGCTTTTCTGTCTTGATAAGAATGTTGTTTTGTCGGGATTCTTGTTAATTGATACCCAACACTAGCTTTTCTTGCATCAGAGCATTATAAACCTGCTAAATTTGACTTTCTAGTGACTTCAGCGAGACAGTGAGATTTGCTGAACAATTATGGCTACAATTGTACTTTTTTGTTCTGTTTCTTTGCAGGAAGACTCGCCGAGATATCACTGTGTGGTGCGTAATGCTGTCCAATATCGAGAAATGTTTCACTGTTGGTGCAAAGTTGATTTATCCATCACATTCTGCTTATTTTTTTTTTTTTTGGGGGGGGGGGGGGTATTTAATCGATTGGTAAGGTCATACTGTGTAGGTTGATGTTACATGAACGAGAATGTGAAAGTACTGCTTTCTGCCTTGTAGAACAGTCACGTGTAGGTTTTAAACTAATATTTGGTCACGACAAATTACCGTCCTTTTCGGTAGCATTGAACTAGGCTGCATCTAAACGAGAGCAGCGAATGTTCCTCGGCATCAGCGTTAGAGTGCATTGCAGGGTATCCCCCATCCTGTGTGCACGCCGCCATAGGGAGACGGTGACACGACATCTATATTTAGACCAAAGCTTTATCCACCTACAAAGGCTTTATTGTTGCATGTTTATTATTTTTTTCCCGGTTAATACAAAGCTTTCTGTATTAACAGAACCCCCCGGGTTCACCTCACCACGGGGTTTGCATAATGCACATCTAGGTCATCTTAGTGAAGAGACGGAGCGTTTGCATTTGTGCTGCATTCACGATGATGCGGAGGAAAAGGTGTCGAGGGCTTGTTGCATGTGGAGCGTGGCCGCGCCTGCATCTCGGACGAGCCTTCGTGTCAGGAAGGGGTTGCTGCAGGATGTTTCCCTGTGTTGCAGCAAGTGATTAGTGATTAGAGCCATCTTCTCTCTACAGGCCACTGAGGGGCTGGCAGCCTAAGTGAATGACGTATAGCTGCATCGCATACTGGCGAGAAAAACACCCTGCACGACTCGGTTGATGCACAGGCTGCACAGCGCGACGTGTTACCTCCAGCCGGATAACTAGAATTTAACCACCGAAAGGCATTTAGGAAAACCATAGTTTTTAGATTTTTGAATATGCATTAGTGATATTAAGATGACTTAATTTCCCTCAGGCCTTTTATTTCTCTAACTTGGTTACTTTTGCCTCATTTGCAGAGCCACATAAGAAACTGAGACCTGATTTCAGTTCACTTAGTACTATTTAATGTGATTACCGAAGCTATAAGCATACAATATGTACGCCCTGCTTGCTGTTCATGCTCCTCAGAGTCAGACGGTTGCATTCATCTCTGCATATCTTGTCGTAAATGAATGAGAATGAAGCCTTAAAATCTGCATATATACAAATGGAGCTGAACGATTTGAAAACAGCTGCAAGTTTAAACCTTCTCTTGCTACAGCTTGTCATGACCCCTTCAGTTAAAGTTATATAAATTTGGATATAAAAAGGATGTATTATTCAGCCCTGCGTACAAGCATATACATAAAATCCCTAATGGGGGGGGGGGGGTACAGTGTAGCACACATTGAATAGGTTTCTTAACCTAGACAGTGGGTCTGTTTTAATTTGTGAGAGAAGAGACTGACCGTCTGGTCACAAAGTAAAATGGGTGTTGAGCACCAAAGCCTTGACATACAGTATGCATTAGGTCATGTTAGACTTGAATGTACAGCTAAAACCTCAAGTTGATTGATTGTATCTTATTGGCAACAATTTAGATAATCGATTAAAGTAGTGAAAAATTCCCAGGTTTGGATTCTCAAACGTGGTGTTTGATATCGTAAGTTGAATATCTTTAGGGTTTCTGACTGTTGGTCGAACAAAACGACATTTAAATATGTCACCTTGGGTTCAGAGAACGTGTCATGGACATTTTTCAGTATTAGCTGGCATTTTATAGACCAAATGAAAATAATCGGTCAATCAAAAATAAAAGCAGTCGTTGAATGTAGCTTCACAGAAGGAAAGAACACGCTGATTATTTTATACCTTTTTCTTTTTTTATTAAATTTTTTACAATGGTGGTGCCAATCGCCTGCTGGAGCTTCTGGTTTATTGTCGACCGGTTTTCCACGTACCTCACCAGCCCGACAGAAGTGTAGGCTGTCTCGCAGATAACGTGAGAGAGCCACCAGTAGCCAGGAAGCTGCAGCTACCCGCTCTTCATGCAGCGCCGGGAGCTGTTATGTTATGTGTCATGGTCAGGTATGAATAGACTGGAGGGAGCAGCTCAGCTGGCCGGTCCTCCTAGCCAGCCAGCAGAAGGTATCAGTTTTATGATGAACTGGTTATGGTTGCACTTAGGTAATTGGATACCTGTTTGTGTGGTGTCTGATGTGCTTAACAACTCAGATAGCTTACCATGTAGCTAAGAAGGGACCAGAAAACATGTCTCTGTACAATTAGCTGTATTTATAAAGGTAGTTTGTTATCCGGGAACCTTCACAAGATATTGGCTCTTGTGATTTACATAATGTGTAGCTCAGTTTGTTCTCCGTCACCAAATGTGATGTTCATAAAATTCTCATGCAATAACATTTAGCTACACCAGTCTAGAATAGATATTAGCTGACATTTTATAGACTCAATGAAAATAATCGATAGACTAATCAAAAATGAAAGTGGTCGTTGTTGCAGCTCTGTTGAGTATAGCTTCACAGTAGGGAAGAACACTCTGATTATTTTAGACCTTGTTTTAATTGAAGTTTTCAGTGGTGGTGTCAATCGCCTGCTGGAGCTTCTGGTTTATTGGTGGCCGGTTTTTCACCTACCTCACCAGCCTGACAGGAGGGTAGGCTTTCATGCAGATAATGTGAGAGCGCCACCAGTAGCCAGGAAGCTGCAGCTACCCGCTCTTCATGCGGCACCGGGAGCTGTTATGTTATGTGTCATGATCAGGTATGAATATCTGAAAGGCTGGAAGTTGTACATATTTTGAGAAAGTTAGGTCAGGCAAAATCACAGTATATACCTGGAGGCACCGTTGCACCAATGCTGCTCTGTCTCTAACTTCTCGGGGTGTTTTAGGCTGTTGTACACAGGGCTGCAAAGCAATAGGAAGGATTCCTCTATGACTACTTGATTTTGATATCTTTTTCATCAATGTGATGAAGTGCCTTGATTTATTACAACAAGTATTAATATCTGGGCATAACACTTCATGTACTATGATTAAACTTGTTGTCCATAATATTGACAACAATTTTAGAATTGGGTGATGTGAACTCCATATCACCCAATTCTTTTAGCAGAGGTGGTAAGCCACCCACATCCCGATGCGTCTCGTCTTGTGATCCATTTAGTCATGGATGACGGCCTTAATAACAGCCACACCTATTAAATCCATATAACTGTGTTATTTGCGGGGTGAAACGGAACCTATGCACGCCTTCCTGAAAATTACTGTTTTATTTCATAAAAGTATGCAGAAGGAGCCCACCTCCACCATAAAACGCCAAGAAAAGTTGAATCCTATAAAAACTAAATCCAAAATGTCTGTTTAATAAAATGGGTGATTTCACGTAGAAAAGCTTCAAAGTGATATTCAGCAGTAGGCTGTTACAGAGTATACACATTAAACCACCCGGGGCACTTAATGTCCATAATTGCCAAGTAATTGTACATGGAGCAGCTCCAGAGAGTAGTGCTTAAATACATTCGTGGACCTTAATTACCTTTTCAAAGATTAATGATATCAAGTACTTTGCCTGATAAAAGAAGAGTTAACACGTCTTCGGTTTCAGCTCATTCTCATGTGCCTCTTTAGTGTTTTTTGAGCATGGTGTGTCACCTTATGTGCTCAGCACAGCTTGAAAATTTTAGCATTTAATGCTTAAGGAAAAAGGAATGCAAAATATACAAATTAAATCCAATGTGGGATCTGAAATTGCAGAAACAAAAAATATAAAATGCTCTAAAACAAATAAAATAATAAATAAGGGAAATCTAGGCCCTATAGTGTAAATAATATAATAATAAAATAAAAAATGAACATAACTTGATATCTTTACAATAGGAGCAAAGTCTCAGGTGTATTCTGAATTTTTTTAAATTATAATTTAATGTCTTCAGTCGTAGTGCGACTCAAGAAAAGTCCTGTGTACTGTCTGTGCGCTGAATAAGTGATATCACAATGGCTGCCAGACTTGTAATTGCACATGCCTTCAATACCAGTCATGTGTTTGTGCCAGGGTTAATGGAGGGAGTGGAGTCTCGCCTTTTCTGTGGCTTTATGTATGATACGAGGAGGAGGAGGTGGCACACGGTCCTTGTGGATTTGTCTATCATAGATGGTTTGTGGCTCTTGTGCAACAGGCCGCAGGAGCAGCTGTCACCATGCCAGCCAGACCAATCACAAGCGGGTGTTGTAAATGATATGAAGTAAATTTAAGAAGGAAAAAAAAAAAGAAGTGTTTTTTTGTTGTTTCGGTTTCATGTTTAGTCTGATAGTTAACCGTGTAGGACTGTAGGTAATTTCTTGTTTTCTAGCATTACATTGCAAAATAAAAGCTTGCATTTGTTAAGATGTCGGTAACTTGAGTCACACTCAACACGTCGTCCCTCCCACCAAACCTATAACACGCTGAGGGCTTGTCTTAACCTGTGTGTTGTCTCACTTGTGGCCACTTTGGTCTTTGTCATGATCCTTGGCCAAAGTTAGTCAGATGATTCCAGTTCACGTGCCTTCTACCTCGTTTCCCTTCTGTCCGAGGCAATGTCGTGTACACACCACCGTGCTGTTTCATTGCTAATATTTAAATCAGGCCTTGCTTTGTTGGAGCTGTGTGAAGCGGGATGATCAGTTGAGCTTGTACGGGCTTTGATTGGGTGATGGCCTTATGGTCTCAGCCTGGTGACAGCGTGGATTAGGCCAGAATCAGATGTGATTGGAGGCGGGGATGGTTTGGCCTAAAAACAGGTCAAACTAAAGGCAGCAAACTGATCTCCTGCCTGCCTGTGGTTGTGATTATGGCAGCCATCTTGTGCCTTCACAGTCTAATTAAAATACAAAAGTGGGGTTGAAATTTAGAGCTTGTTAGATGCTGTATGCTAATTGGGGATGTATAAAAGGAGGATTGGGTTGTCATGATAAAGCCAGTTATTTGATTTGGCAAAAGACGTGAAAAATGTGGTTTGATGCGGTACAACAACCTGAAATTATATGCTTATATGCACTGAGTTCAGTGAGGTAATATGATTTAAAGCTGTGTAATGTAGAGGGCGCACTATTCTTATGCTTATAAACCTTTTCATATTAAACAAAATTCTCCAAAAGACCATCATGAATCTACATTTCAGGAGGTCTTTGTCGTCGTGGTGCTGTTTAATTCAGTCAGTGTAATCCTCATCCAGGATCTGATGTGCTCCTCCACCCACCTCCCACCCCATGTTCTTGACTTTGCCCGGTCATGGATTTGAACGGCCACTCCTGTGTGCCCCCGCAGAGGAGGAGGGGCAGAAATGCAGAGAGGAGGCGGGGTCGCCTTGTTCACAATCAAGGAGGGGGCCAAAAGACAAAACGGCCACAGAATGCAGCAACTTCTAGTGATGAAAGTTCAACCTAAATTTATTTTTTATTTATTTTTTTATTATATACTGTTTGTTGCCCTTTTTACCATAAGGCTACTGGTGGTTGACTGGAGTGCTGAAAGTCGGTCGGTCAGTCAGGAGACCGAAAACTAATCAATGACATTTCAGATTGTTGATTATTTGTCTTTATCTCTGCCAAGGTCTACCAGGCTTGGGGATATCCTGCTGACAAAAACCCCGACAAGCTTTTGTGAAATTTAGTGCACACACCGTTAGGCCAAGGCACATGTGATTAGTTTTTAATGTGATTTTTGAATCCAGATAATGATCTAGGAATGTCTTAGCACTTAACTTGAATAAGAAAATGGTGGCACATTTATTCCACAGTTGTAATTCTAAGTATTTTGAGCCAATTCCAGATGTGGAATTGAATTTTTTTTTTTTTTCTCATTTCAATTGTGATGTACACTCTAGTCTGTTTCAATTTGAAAGGAATACTATTTTTTGACTGAGAGCATTTTAAGATGACTGGTAACCTTAAATTGAGTCTACTTACCGACCACAACCAGATTATGACAATAATTACTGTAAGATTATTTTCTTTCCTTCCTTTTTTCCTGACTGCCAATGACCTCAGAAAGTCTCACAAGAACGTATGCTAGTATGCGGCTTGACACAGACTTGATTTTATCTTAGTATGTTGTCAATAGCCCTTTGAGATTTCCTTGTGAAATGTAAAGGGCATTATAAATAAAATGTATTATTATTATTATTATTATAGCTGGAACAATTAGTTAATTGATAGGCGGAAACTTTTCTTCGATGCGTAATTGCCGATCGCCAGGATTTGCGTTTCTCAGTTTTATGTGAGCGTAAACTAAATATCTTCAGGTTTTAGACTGTTGGTCGGACAGAACCAGCCATTTTGAAGATGGCACTTTGAGCTTCAGACATTTGTGAATGGGGCATTTTTCAGTATTTTGTCATAGATTAAGCAATTTATGAGGAAATAATCTGCAGATTGTTCAGTAATAAAAATGATCATTATTTGGAGCCCCCGTGTCATCTTGATGATGTTGACTTCTTACTAAAAATCAGATGCGAACTAGCTATTGTTGTTCACATCTGCTACGGTGCCTAAAAATACATTTGAATATATAGTTCTTTTGTTGTAATGACAGTGGGGATGTTGTTGTAAAGGCAGCAGAGCTGTTTGTGTAGGTTGACCCGGGACACCCGATGTCAGTTACCCACACAGCTCTGCTGCCAGGCTGAAGGCCTTGTGACTCTTCTCATTGCAGGCAGACAAACGGGCACACCACAATGCGCTGGAGCGCAAACGTAGGGACCACATCAAAGACAGCTTTCACAGCCTCCGGGACTCGGTACCCGCCCTGCAGGGAGAAAAGGTTGGTAAAGCTCAGCCTGCAAGTCCTCCAGGCACACGATGTTCAGGCTCTCATGTAAGAAATTTTTGCTAACTTTTGCTATGTGTTTTCTAAAGGTGAAGTATAACATGTTGTATAACATTGTGTGTATTTTACTCCCAAAGGATATCTAGGGATGAGTGCATTTCTATCATGATGTAATGTTATTGATTTCCTTTGAATGTACATAGTTGCAGATGTCTTTGCTTGCTTTATAATATGTGGGGAGAGAAATAGTTAAGGGGACTGGGAGGAGGGCAGATGGTGGACGAGTGCGGATTGGCAGCAGCAAGACAGTGATGCAGTCTAAATACTTGGACCAGTGTCAGGAAGTTATTATGAGGCCTTTTTTTTTCCTTTTCTTGTTTTGACATCCATGACATTAAGAGCATTTGGAGCGCTGGTTTAGTAACTGGGCACACAGTGTGTGATTTTCCCCTAAAAGACCAGTTCATGACTCTGGCACAGTGTAAAGGGCGGGGTGGGGGTGGGATGAGATGACGTGAGGGATATTTGCTGATCATTTGTAAGAAGTGTTGGGTTACCGCTGCCTCAGTGCTCGACCACCACCTCCCTCCCAGGACCACGCTACTATTGTTGCTCTGTTGTAAGTTGTAGTTTGTTTCTAGTGAGAGGAAACCCAGTATGGGGAGAATATTAGGGCTGGGTACCAGACCGCGATACTATATCGGTACGGACTCAAATGTGTCTGCAGCATTAAGTTTACAAGACTGCCAAGTACTTTAATCTGGCTTTGAATTACTTGTAATTTTGTCTCCTTCATTTAGACCGTTCCTGATTTTAATCAAAATTTTGCCAATTTTACACCAATTTATTCAGCAAAGTCCTTGTTTCAATGAGGAAAGGGTTTGCTAAGGTAGTAATCCACCTTGGTCCTGGCGCATCTCGTTTTGTGATCAGTTTAGTTACTAGATTGTGGCTTCAACACTAATCAGACTTAAACTTATAACTATCTTATCAATCAACTAATTGGCAACCACATTGACCATTGACGCATCATTTGAGTTGCCTTTTAATTATAAAAAGCCCCAAATTCACCTTTCTAGTGGTACTGCTTTTGGTCTTCTGTCTTTAATGATATTAAACTGGATATTTTGGGGTTTTGAGTTGTTGGTGGGACAAAACAAGCCAGAATATGTCAACTGTAGCTTTGGGAAATTGTGATCAAACGTTTTCCCTATTTTCTGTTATTTTATAGACCAAACCATTTCCTTGAGAAAAAAACAGGCAGATTAATTAAGCTTGGCTCTAATATAAGCGTCTCTGCTCTTCTTTTGTGACTGTTGATGTCTTAGCTGAAGAAGATTCACAAATGTGCTACGACATAACAGGAGGTGGACTTTGTTTTAGGCAATAAAACACTGAAAGAAAGTATCCTCACTACTGTCAATTTGAATTTCAAATGGGTACCCAGCCCTAATCAGTACAAATCTCACTGATGTTGCTGCTTATATTAAGTCAATAAAGGAGGTGATGTAGCAAATGTTTGTGAAATGTCTACTTTGCATGACGATTTTGGAACTGATGAGATAATGGACTGCAGCAGTCCTTTTGTTTTACTGTAATCAAGGCGAACACCCTGCCAGTAATGTGTCAGGGTTGTGACCTAGCCTGTGGACGTCAGACTCAAGTGCTAAAAGTATTTTGAGAGGCTAAGAGACGGCACGCTGAGCAGACACGCCACAGCGCTGTCCTTTATTTCTCCTGTAGTTGTTTCAGTCTGCATGAATTCATGTGTAAGAAATGTAATGACAACTCTGTATACTTGCGTCACTGCATCAATTTCTGCATGTGTCACTAACAGCAGTCTACCAAACAGGCGTCTCGAGCTCAAATCCTAGACAAAGCTACAGAGTACATCCAGTACATGAGGCGAAAAAATCACACGCACCAGCAGGACATCGACGACCTGAAGAGGCAGAACGCGCTGCTGGAGCAGCAAGGTAACCGCACTGCCTTTCCTATCGCTTTGCCCTTCAGGTTGGGGTTACTCTGCATAATATTTAGACTGATTATACCACAATTATGTTTTCAGCACTTTGTTTCAGAATTCAGAACATCTGTGCCAGTTTGGGGGGGCAGTTTTGAGGATTCAATATTTGTGTTACCTGCTCATAGTAGTAGGGACTCCCATGACCACCTCACAAGAGGTTTGAGTTTTAGCAAATCAAATTTGACCTGGTACAGCCAGCAAGAAGGGAGGGTGAGGAAATATAAAAACATGCTTCACTGCTATGTTTGTTTTGGCTGTTGTATAGATTGTTGTGATAAAAGAGCCTGCGGGTGAATGGTTTGAGAACACGCAGTCCCAATCTCGACATCAAAGTGTTTGTGCTACAACACTGTACCAATGGAAAGCCAGAGTTTAGCCCCCTCGCCTATCTCTAACCTAGCTTCTAAAACTCAGTGGGTTTTTTCTTAAAGAGAACCTATTGTGCTTTTCCATATTTTCTGTCACATCTGTAATGTTTCAGTGTCAGATTTTCATGTTAAACGTTGCCAGAGCTCTAAACAATGGGGTTAACATATTTCAGAGAAATCCCCGCAAGCAAAACCCTCAGATTTCCCAACGCGCTAGGCGCTGGATGGATCCCTGGTGTCGCTGCAAAACAGCCTCTGGAAGGAACAGGTTCTAGTCGTGCAACAGAAAACTCCGATTGGAAAGAGAGCCTTCTGGATTCACCCTGCAGCGATCTGAGGAGCAGTTAACCATAGTCCTCAGAAATCCACCAGAGTTTAAAATGCCAACACAAAGAACAAGAAAGGTAACAAGGGACACTGGCGGAATTTCCGGTGGCACCGGAGTAATCCTGGAAACGAGCGAGGATACAGGCTACCGCTGAAACACTTTGGCAGTGTGCTGATGGCTGACACCAGGGTAGATGCACAGACGCCCCCCCCCTCCATGTTAGCAGTTGGGACATAGACGAAACAAAAAAAAAATACACAATTTTTTCCCAAATATATTTTTTGTCATTTAAGGTGGTTCTTATCACGTTGATGTTTGTTCAAATGTAAATGTTTCTGATAACTTTGTTTTTTTTGGGTTATTTGATGCTATAAAAGCGGAGTCGGGCGGGATATCGATCACTTACGTGCACACTCTGGCTCCAAATTTACAAGAGAATAATTTTGGCTTTACTTTTGCGAGGCTGAGACACATGCTGCCCACCTTGCCTGCAGATCATTTTGGAAACAAAAATTCTTTGAAATGTTGATTTTAATTTAGATTTTCACTTTATAAAGCAGTTTAATATTTCCGTTATTGATTTGAGCCCCATAAACATATCACAGAGTTTAGGGGAGATATTAATTTCATGGCCTAATAGTTGAAGTTATCCAAACATTTATCAACGTTTAAAAACCCACCATGTTTAATCTTGTTATATTATTCTAATAATTGTAAATATAATCTGCTGTTCAGGGCACTAAATCCCTACCTTAGTGTCCTCAATGGAAGCCATAACCCTGCAGGGTATGTGCTACCTGTTTTATACAAGCACCAGTGTATCTTAGTAAAAATAGCAGTGTTAGCAGGAACATTATTTAAAAAAAATAAACATAATAGAAAGCCTCACTGAGAAAATAAGTTAAAGAGGCTTATGGAACAAACAAAATAGAGAATGGGGCATGACTTTAAAATTAAACTGCACATCTCAGGTGGTACTATTGATTTAGTGAGTTGTTTATAGCAAAGTGGATATGAAGGAAACATCTATCACTGCTTCAATCTCAGCAGAGCATGAAAGTATACAGTAGGATGGTAACTGATCAATTGTTTATATGCAGATTATGTGTTTTTTTTTTTTTTTCCCAAAGGTCAAGACTGTTTGCAATGGTCAGTGACACAAATCTGGCTGGACTGGGCTGTGTAAAGTCAGTCAGTCAGTCAGTCAGTCAGTCATGTAACGTAACCTCCTTCCTCCATTCGTGTGTGTGTCCGTGTCCCCATGCAGTCCGTGCTCTGGAGAAGGTGAAGGGCTCTGCCCAGCTCCAGGCCAGCTACTCGTCGTCTGACAGCAGCCTGTACACCAACCCCAAAGGCAGCGCGGTGTCTGCGTTCGACGGAGGCTCTGACTCGAGCTCCGAGTCGGAGGCCGAGGAGCCGCCCAACAGGAAGAAGCTGCGCGTGGAGGCCAGCTAGAGAGCGGAGCGGGCCCAACCTGGCCGCGGCAGCGGGGTCCCACAGGAGGGCAAGAGGGAATGCAGCCTTCAAAGCTCTCGAGGCTCATGCCAGCAACGACCACCTCCAGCCTCCCTCACCGTCCTCCATCTCTCTCTCTCCTCCATACGTGGGTGGGCTCACACTGGAGATTCAAGACCCCTCTAACCTCCTCACACAATCTCTCTTCCCACCCGATCTCCCAGAACAGGAGGGAGGAAGTCAGCAGGGTGGAAGATGACTGCTTCAATACATGTAGAGAGCTTCAGGTTTTTTCCCCCTTTCCCCTCCCTCAGTTTCTCTCTTTACTTTGGTTCCCTGTCCATTAGTATCTCCCCCCCCCCCCAACATCTACAATCCAAAACCCAAAAAGAGGCAGCTTGGCTACTTAAGGACTTGATGCTTTTTTGTACCCTCAATAAAGCCCCTCCTCCCCGGGTTGTTTTTTTGGGGGGGGAGGGTGCGTCTGGCCTACACCAAGCACTGCTATATTATATATATATTTTTTGTTTTGTTTATTTTGTTATTCTTGAAAAAAAAAAAAAAAACGTTTAGAATTTACACACACACCTAGATAAATTGTCCTGGAGAAGTTTACCTTTATAAAATAAAAAAAACTTTTTTCCACTAAAGAATGTGAAGACGCTTGGAAGCAAATGTTAGTGAAACCCACCTCAGGCCCTCTGGATTGCAGATGTTTTCTGCCCGACACGTTTGTTAACACACAAGTTAAAAAAGTAAACATGGCTCCTTTGTTAAAATTGATGTTTTGAAGGAGAATATTCCTGAACTTGTATCGTATTTTGTCCTTTAGCTTGAAGTAGTGAATGACTTTAGGTGGCTGAATACATAAGGCATCTCGTTTTATATATTATAAAAAGCATTGATTGGATGTTTTGAAGTTCTAAAGTATGTTATGCATTTTGTAGTAATCTCACAAGTCATGGGAAAATGCCAATTTGTCACATGTAGTTTTCCTTAAGGATATAAAAATAGGTATTGAATGTCAAAAGGTAGCTCCAGCCTTTTGCATTACAAGGAAGCAAAAATAATTCCCTGTCGATGTGTTGTGCTTTACACAGTAAAAGTCAATGTTGCTGAATCCAAGGAAAAAAAAGGAAGCATTTTGCGTGTCTAGGAAATGTGTGTATATTGTTTCCATTTTATTTCCATTTAGGAGGATATCATTGGTGTATTTGTTTGTCCGATTCCATTCCATGGAAATTACAAGTATGTTGTACATACTGCCAACAATTGTCTTGCAAGTTGAGGCCTACCTTTACTATGAGACTATAAAATAAACTATTTTATCCTTTAACATGCTTAATGTGGTTATTTAGCTGTGAGATCAACATTTCATGTTTTTTTAAGAGTCTTCTGTAAATTAAATGGTTTCTTTCACGTTCCTCCCTCTAATTTATTTGGCGGCTGTAGAAGAGCTTTCAGGAATGCATTTCTTTGTTTGGGTACAGCAAACAAACATAACTTCAGGTTTTTCTGGTTTCCAGTGATGCCGGCAGGGCCCAACATAAAGGCAAAGGACATGTCATTTAATGTGTTATGTAAGAATTCCCCCCTTACCCTGGTGTAGTTTTTAACTGGACCAGCTGATGATTTTGATCTGTGAGCAACAGTAGCCGACCTACTGAACTCTTTCCTTATTTCAGAGATTGATTCTTGTTTTTATTTCCTGCTTTCAGGCAGGAACATATCCTGGATGAGTCTCCCCCTCCCAGTAAGACCCCAAAAAGCAAGTCTTAAACCATTTAATTTGTATGTTTCATATTTCATTTAATGACTAAGCTGCTTATGTTCTGCAAGGTTGATGTAAATGAAGCTGTTCTTTCGTCTCCGGAAAGCAACTGCTGCTTTTTAACCAAACTAGACTTGAACTGATCTGTCAATCATAAAGACAGAATTATTTTGATAATCGTTTTTATAATGTTTCAAGCAAAAACGCCGGAACTGAGAACACAATGATGAAAGGTCATATAAAGTTCACTCATACTGAAACCTTACCAAGTTTCGCTTTTATTTCAGAGAATGAAAACATTACGCATTGCAAGCAAAAAAAATCAGCTGAATGCTAAGCTGCCCACACACACCTGTTGACCTTTATTCAGGCGAACTCTTCCTAAACATCCAGCCCTCGTTTCTACCGACGGTCGACCGTCCGACCGGTTTGTGGGGCTTGTCTACGTCAGACCGGACTGCTGTTTGCTGGTTCGAGTCCGTTCCCCAGAGTTGGCTGGTGGACGCACAGTGACGTCTCCACTGATGACTAACTAGGACTGATGGTCGCCTGATCCTGAGTTAGCGGCGGGGTCTGACGCTCCGGCGTCAGCAGGGGCTCCCGGCTGTCTGTTGCCATCAGGGACAGGCAGCCGGTGAAAGTGCTGCAGGGCCTGAGCCACCTTCTCTGGACAAATGTTGTAAACTGGATGGGTGGGCGCCTGCGAAAGAGAACAAGAGCTAAATCATTTATCTATTTGCTCTTATTCTTGACCTATTTCTTCAGAATGAAACAACTCTGCACTGTATTAAGTTTTATGTAAACGGCACTTTCAATGTTTGTGAGACAAATACATCAAGCGTTGAAAAAAGAACAAGAAAATCAATATGAAAAACACCTGATATAATATAATGCAATTCATTACAACAGCACTGCAATACATCCTACCTATGTCCTGTTCTGTATTTTGTCAACTTAGTTTGTGGTAGGGGGAAAAAGGAAGACGATAACGCCCACAGAGGTGGTACTTGTTGCAGTATTAGCATGTATTAGATTAGAAGTGTTCCTGACATTTTGTCCACAGCCAGTAGGTTTGTAAGACATAAGACCATAATTCAGACCTAAAGCATAACGTCCACTTTAACAAAAGATGTGATGAAACCAACCCACAGTTGAGTTATGTATTATAATCTGAGAAGTGTTATATGCATATGCATGTATGGGGGGGGGGGGGGGGTAGACTTACTGTAACCAACTGTGAGTGCCAGTAATACAACAGGAAACAAGAAAATAAAACCACGCAGTGCCACTGACATCTTTAAGTAAAACCACATGCCATCTTAATTTCAACATCGGCCAACGTCAGTGCTTCTCATTTTATATTTGCATCAAAATGGAAACTGATCATGAAGTAAACCCACAGACCATCACGCTGAAAATGAAAAGCATGTCATTCATTCAAAGGTGGAAAATTGAGGAACAGTGTCATGCACTCTTGACTAAATTCATGTGAAATAGTCAATGTGTCAAACCTGCTAACATCATGTTATTTGGTGTTAAAAGCATCCTATGGCTATTGCTGATCTTTTTGGGCCGCTTCACAGATATTTTGGAAATAAAAAAAAAAAAAAGTTTTGATAGTCTGTCATGATGTGTAGAGACATGACATTTAATTGGTTGTGTGTGGTAGGAGGGGGTGGCTGTCCCGTCGCCATATTCGCTGAATGGCGCACACGGCTTGTGTCATGATGGAATTCTTTGTAAGGAGGCTTTGCTTTTTGTTGCTTAGGAAATCAGCTGTTTTTTGTTATGGTGATAACGCTCACTCTTTCCATGCTGGTTGCTCGTTGCATTGCTAAGGCTGGACTAGCATGTTCTGTATTGACTCAGAGCTGGAATTGTCATAAACTAACTTTTGACAGATGTGACGGATCTGTGCCAAAAGCAAAGAATACTGTCTGTTTGTATACAGCGCGCAAGCTTTATGCTTTGTGCCGAACAAACTTACTTTGTCTTCACCTGTGCCTTTTGTTTAATTCAGGAACATTTGAGAAGTCCTTCTTGTATTATAATACCGGAGATACCTTCAGTTGTCTCCACCTCATTTTCGACTAAAAATCCTTTTCTGATAGTAAAAATAAAAACCCATTTCTGAATGAATCCACGCTTGTTCAGCCAGCGTCCCGCCCAGCTCTGCTCCAGTCTCACCAATCTGTTCTCCTCCTTGCCGAGGATCATCTCATGATGGAGGTCCATGTTTCCAAAGTGCTGTGCTATGGAGAGGCCGCTCAGGCAGTAACACGTGTGGTAAAAATCTCTGGATCTGGACACATGAAGACATAATACAGGACAGTGTAAATGACGTGCATGAGTAAAAACCATGTGAATCACATTTGACTCTATGGAGAGTGTGTGTGTCTGTGTCGTGTCACCGGCAGCTGTAATCCTGTACATTTTTTTCCTGTGAGACATGTAACGCATCTAAGGACATCAACGCGTAAATGCGCACGGGAGCAGCAGCCGACAGCAGCTCTGTTCTGCTCTGTTTCCAGTACAAATTTCTCATTAATTATGCGTTATTTCACCAACAATCCATGCACTATTAATCAGAATGTTCATTTTTATGACTCGATCCGTAGATAAACGGGTTGCTGGACGCTATCTCTAAACCAGGAGACGGAGCTAGCTTGTTGTTTGATTAAGTCATGAGTGTTATGGAGATGAATATGGCGGTTATGAGACTTATCCCGTTTTTGATCTTATTGGGGATATGTTTACATGGCACAGAGCAATCTCTCTCTCTCTCTCTCTCTCTCTCTCTAGATATTTTCATGATCTGGTGACATGATAAAAGTATGCTTGGATCACACTCTCATTCACATTAAATGGCGCATTCAAACAGCTTCAGCAGGGCGGTATTTGTGCGTTCTATGAAACAGAGTCCTGTGCGTGCGTGTGTGCATACATGCTCATAGTGTGGTACTGACTTGCCGGGCTTATCCACGAGCCCCCCGGTTGGGTTCTGACAGCAGAGGAGGATGTACTCCTGCAAGGCCTGCTGCTCGAACATCCACCGCTGCCGACTCAGCTCCGACTCTCCTGCACAAACACAAAACTTATTAGTTTCACTTTTTGGTTTAAAAATAAAAAAATGAATGAATGAGGCTTACGTTACAAGAAGACGTGTCATCGTGCTTACACTGCCTAAACAAAAACCAAATGTATGGCTTTGCGCAGCGTCGTCCAGTCCAGAAAGAGCACCAGGTGTAGTTGTTGAGGAACCAATAAGCAGAACACCAATTATCTTCTTTGTTTTTTTTTAACGGGTACTATGTTATTGGCATTTTCGAATGGGTTCTAAATTGAAACTGGGTTTCGGTTCCCAACCCTACTCTGTACCATAGACTGTATATCCATTCATTATTTAATTAATAACATCCAATCTATGACCACTGAGCCACTGTGTGTATCCAGTGCAGCTCGGCAAACTTTATTAAATTACACTTAATACCTGCGCAGAGGTTTTCTTGGTTTATTGTGAACAAAATTCTATTTGGTCATTGATTTTGGGGTGGCTATAGGGAAAATGTTTGATTCCGGCGAAACAAATTTTTCTACATTTTTGTGTGGAAAACGGCAATTGATATTGAGTTGACTCTCAAAGGAGAAAGCGGTAATGATCGGTTTAATAACCTGCTCTGTGATCAGACTGTTTCTTCTGTCATGACACTTTAAAAAATAAAATAAACATGAGTTTTGATTAAGTTAAATGAAGTAACTGGCCAGTCCGTGTGTTTTCACAACTCTTGAAGAAAGACGTTTTAAACAGAGCAGGGGCTTTACTACGACCAACGATGCAGTACCTTGTTTGAATAAAGCTCTGTGGAGTAGAGGCAGGAGTCCAGCCTGCCAGAAAGAGTAGCAGCCGTCCACCAGTTTATTACAGCGGCCCTGGAAGCCTCCTTCGAATCGCATCTGTCTGCTGACCACCCACCGCTGAGGAGGACACACGACAAACACGCTTTAATACAATCGCCAATACAACTTCTAGTTGAGTGTAATCACATCTACCCTGAGCACTGCCAGAGCTGGAAACTGCAAATATAGTGTTCTAGCTTTTTCCTCATGAAGTCACATCTTTGATCAGTAACCTACACCATAAATGCTTCATGCATGCTGCAGCTGAGTTTAGTGTCATCTTCATTTGATTAGAACTGACAGACTGATCCCTCATTGGCCAGGCTGCGCTGTGGGAATTATGCTTTTTCCCTGTCTCTATCCTTCACAAGCAAATATCTCATTTTGTCCTGTGCAATGCCAGTGATCAAACATCAAACATCACTGGCATTGCACAGGGCAAAATGAGATATTGGCATTGATTATTATTTCACATAAGTGAAGAATGTCGGGAGACTTTGATGACTTACACAGGAGTATTTAGTGAACACTGAACCGAGGAGACGTTTAAGCAGGCAGTACAGTTTAACCTCGATGCTTTAACATGCAGTGCTGTCCCAACTCTCGGAAGTAGCTGTCTTCCTGAAGGTGGATTTAAACTCCTGCTGGAGGCATTGCTTTTAGCTGAACCTTTAAGGTCAACATAGATATTGCAGGCGCCCAAACGCAGAAGCTAAAGCTTAGTTCAGCCCATCTCTCTCTCTCTCTGGGAAGTATGGTAAAGTGTGGCTGGCCCACCGACCTCCGAAGGAGACAAAACAATCCCTTATCATGCAGCTGTCTACACTCCTTGAGTCTATAGAGACACAAACATAATTAGACATGAACAGATTTGGTTATTAGAGACTGGCTGAATATTCTCGTCCCCTGACCTGTGACCCAAGAATGACCTGATGTTGTCTAAGCTTTCCCTTAGTCTCATTGTACCACAATAGGGATCGACTGATACTTGTTTTTTTTAAAAGGCCGATACCAATTATTAGTAGTTAATGAAACCGGTAATCGATATTTGGAACCGATATGCATTTACAATGACAATTTGAGTCGAAATTAAGATTTTGGAATGTTACAAACTCCAACGCAAAACTTTGTTTGCTTTAAGCAATTATTTAATAAATTAGAAACATAATACAAAGTAACAGTCAGAGAGCGTTGTGGGCGGGACATTAAGTCAGACTCGGTGAGTGAAACCGGAGCAGAAGGACAGACACAGAGCTGTGGCCGAGCCAAGGTAGCGCTCTTTTATAATTATTATACTTTATCGGTTATCAAGCAAATAAAACGCTGATACAGATGACCTGCACAGTACCAAAACACGTCCCAATATTCGGCCAGGGCTGATAATCGGCCAATCCCTTTACCACAACATGGTGTTTCCAGAAATTCCGCCACAGCAGTAAGACATTTGCATCTTTCTACTTCAAAACGTTCATTTTCAGCTTGTGAACATTATATTAAAGCTCACTTCTGCAACCCTGTACTTGCTGCACAGATTCTTCAGGAGAAAAATGTGCATGCTAATCACTACATTGTTCATCGTTGGAATGTTAATGATTAATTCAGTCTCTCAGAGACGGAGCTGGGGCTGTTATATGCACTATGATCGGACTCTGTGATAGCCAGCCTGGTGTTAACTAACAACCTTTGCCCAACCACTAAAGACCATCTCTGGCACCTGCAGCTCCAATGACACTCAGGAAACCACTGAGACAAAAATCCATATTTACGGGGGGGGGGGTTTCAGTGACAGAGTCTACGTTGGAGGGCGTGCTCTGTTTACCTGTGACTTTGGCTGGTTGTTGAATGGATATTACTAGAGAGCTGTGAGTTGAGAGCTGCGACACTGAATTTGAACATAGGATGATCAATAGTGCTTGGAGAGCGTTTTACATTCTTGATATTTAGAATTTAACTAAATGATGTCCACACACAAATATGACTGAACAGTAGCTTTCAATAAGAGATTTTTTCCGGATGACAGTGAGTTCCAGGTCATTAAGCATCTGCCCTGCTGCAGAGTCCCTGAGCACAACTCTAAAGCTCTACCCAAACTAAAGCTTCAGGGCTGCTGTCGCAGGCAAATGGCATGAGCATTTCCCTACAGGGATCAACACAGTCTCCCAGTGGTGACAAGCCACTGATGGAAACTTTGTCCTCCAATATGCCAAGAGCCTAGCGCCAACATAAAAACTAAAAAGGAAAACAAATGTCTCAGTGTCGCTTCAAGCTACTTTTCTAAATGCTTTGGCGAGACAGAAAGTGTTACTGAATACACATTCATAGAAAACTTATCTAAGACACGGGACAAAATCTGATCTAAATAAGCAAAGCAAAAAAAAAAAGGGAGATTGAGATATTGCTTTAGCACAAAGGCTTGGTTGTGACTGATACCGATAGGTTGGCCTGTTTTATGCTATTCTTATTTGTTATATTTCACCTGCGGTTGTAAAAATGTCAGGGGTTTCTCACCAGCAACGCTTTAAGATCCAGCATGTGTTCTTTTCCCAGGATGACGAGTGCAGCTGTGCCACAGAAAGTGTAGCCGCCGTGGGCCTCCAAGCCCGGCACTCCACTCAGACCACCCTCCCAGTTCTGACAACTGGAGACAGAGAATAGTAAAACACACAGTAAAAACACTCACTGGCAACACGGTCTTTAATAATTACAGAATAGGCTGCTGTGGTGGCGGTGGTTTGTACCTGAGGATCCAGTTGGTCGTGTCCTCAAACAGTTTAGGTGTGATGATGTTTGTGAGCGACGCTACAGAGGCTGCACAATATGCACTCCTATTTAAAAAAAAAAAAGAGGAAAAAACACAGGCTGATATGGATCAACAAAGAGAGACAGGAAGTCTGTTCTTGCTATACTTGTGTACATCATCATCCAACGATTTGTATTTTAGACTCCCAGCAGGCCAAATATAAACATCCATTTTGTTTTTTAGGTTTTTGTTTTCACCTGCAGTCAAGAGACTGTAAATCTTTAGGAATTAATAAGCAATCTCTTTTGATTATAATCGACCTGACAGCTTACTCCTGCGTGCATGACCAGTGTTTATCCTTGGGAAAAAACATATCAGACTTAGCTAGTAAGACAAATTCAATAATGGTTTTGGCCTCTTCAGGACATTTGTGGATGATGATAATAATAATACAAAAGATGCATGTATACTTGTGTTATCCTTTGACATAATAGCAGCATTGCCAGGGAGCTAGCCATACCACTTTAGAATGTAGAGAACATATCTAGATTTCATGTCCAGATACAGTACACTCATTGATCTCATTGGAAGGATAAGGCTGGTGTTATTCAATGTGTTTCTTGTCAACAAATTAAATTATAAGTCTGTCTCTTCCCCACCCAGTCTGTGGCCCTCAATTCCAAAACATAAATTGTTAAGCGTCACAAATGATTTTTTTTTTATATGCCATTTACAAAAAAAAAACTGCTGGTCACTGAAGGTTTTAGCTGTGGATTAATACACATTTAGTGCTGTAGTGAGTGTGTACAGCAGCAGGACAGTGCATGTGCGAATGACTTAAAATAAACTACTCCTGTGATGAAGGAACATGTTCTGTTCTCTAGCACAAAAGGGTACAACAGGCTTTAGATACACAGACAAGACACGACAACACAAAATTGTTGGTAGGATCAATTAATTGTTGGTTTTGGTTGTTTCATGGGATTTGTTGACAAGAATATAGAAAATCCCCCCCATTAATCCTTAAATGAAAAGTGGGTTTGAGCAAATCATCCTGCTTTCTAGGCTAAACCCGTTAAACCCATTTTTTAGCTCATGTACGGCTACCATACGTCGCTTTCACAGGGCAGCAGCAGATAAGACAACCCGTCTGAGAGGGAAAAAGAGTTTAAATAATACATTACAGCAGCAGAACATTAATTGGTTGGCAACAGATAACAGCCTACTGAGAGTGTAAAAGTAACTTTGACTTCTGAGGTTCTTTGTGCCTCAAAGCTGCTTATTAAAAGTACACACACACACACACACACACACACACACACACACACACACACACACACACACACACACCACACACACACACACACACACACACACACACACACACACACACACACACACACACACACACACACACACACACACACACACACACACACACACACACACACACACACACACACACACACACACACACACACACACACACACACACACAGTGTGGGTATTTCTCATCTTTTTAATCAACACCATAGGAAAAGGAGAAAAAAGGGAGTCTCACTTATTAAGTGAAACACTAAATGTGTTGACTGTCACGCACAATCTCTTAATTTTGACTTTGGTGGTAATGTATCTTCCCTCGTGATGCCGAAACAACAACAACAAAAAAAGAAAAGAGAACCAAAGTTAGAGGCGGTAGCTCTCACCTGACATCCACCTCCCCTCCAACGTGCATCACAAACGAGCCATCCGGCTGCTTCACTGACATTAGGAAATCTAACAGCTTCTCCCTGCAGAGGGTCAGCCGCCCAGGAGGAGAGGGTAGAAGAGGAGGAGGAGGAGGAGGGGATATAATGGGCACAGTGAAGGAGATAAGGTGTGAGAGAGAACAGAGGGGAGGCGGTGGAAGGGAAGTGGAACAGCTTCAGTACTGCAAATTTTATTAAGAACTCAAGTCAACACACAAATCACGACCGTAAACCTTTTCTAGCTTCAGTAACGCAGATATAAATGCAGAAAATGAAGAGTAAGAAGTTGTGTGAACACTACCTCCACATGCTATTATCATAACCTACTGGTATATATTAATACATTATTTTCTAAAAATCATTATACAGCCATATAGAGATACCCTTGAAGTGACATGTTTACAGTGTTGGTGTTTGTTTTATCTATAGTACGTTACTCGGTTAGCTCTCTCATACAAAGTCACCATAACATATTGCTGATCTTGGCACCCGATGCAACGTGTATTTTTTTTTGTGAGTCTTTAGGATATAAATAAGTATTGCTGACAACAAAATGTGGCCTCTACTTTGAAGCTGCTGAGCTGTTTGGATTTTTCTAAAGACTGAAAGACTTTATCAGCCAATCCCCTAAACCAGAGATCTCCAACAGTGGGCCCGGGACCTTTTAGGGGGGGCATCAGAGATACTGCAGCAGGGCCCAAGGTTATTGTTCAATCATTTTCAAAAGTGAAAATGTCTGCAAATATACATAAACACAAGTTCAACATATTATTATTATTATTAAAGATATCTACCTATTTTTTTTATTTTTTATTTAAACATTGATGACAGGCTTCAGATATAATGAAGCTTAAGAATTCCCTGTGCATGCATGTAACATAATGTGTAATATATCCTTTATTAACTATTTACTACTACTATTACTACTTAATAACATCCAAAACATCATTCATAAATATTGCCTACAAATTTTTTTAGGCCCGGTTTATTATGCAACTTAATTTGATATATTACGCAGCAGGGGGTCCCTGCTCCGTCTCTGTCTCTCATGTAAGGGGTCCTTGGCCTAAAAAACGTTGAGGACCCCTGCCCTAAACGGATGTCAGTAAATTGTGCACACATCAGATCCACCAGACACCCAAGTGTCTTGACACTAAGCTGCGTTTTTACGTTAAAATATCTACAAAGAAAGCCTCCAGGCACCTAAGTTTTGAATGAGTACTATTATCTATATATCAGCTAAGTAGACTAGTAAGTCTGTTTGAAGTCTGCTTTAATAGAAACGTTTCTTTGCTTTAAACGTTGTGCTTTGTCACCTTGTTGTAGTATTAAGACAGTGGGGTGGCTGTGGTGGCGGGACCATCACTGTACCTGTCAATAATATTATAGGCTTGTTGTGTGCCGATGATACAGAGGGCGTTGACAGCAGCGTAGGTAGGTGCGAGGTGGGCGTGCTGTCCTGGTCCACCCGCGAAAACCGCCTCCAGGGCTCTGACAGCGGGCCAGAAAGTGACACACGCTGGAGAGAAGAACATAAAGTTATGACCAAGAAATTGTTGAATTGCACTTCCACAGATAGACAGACACCATAACAGATGGATACTAATACCGACACATCAAATGACTAAAAGAGAATGTAAAAGTGTGTCTTGCATATTTGATTACGGCATCTGCACTGATTATGCAACCAATGGAGTTGAAGATAAAAAGTGGTAGGCTATGAAAACATGAGCCCATGCAATTTTAAATGTGTGTTTTGATGCACAATTTTTATCAGTGTAGTTTATGCAAAAGTGCGTGAACACATAGGGAAATAGCAAGCTTGTTCAATTAATTGTTGAAGAAAGACTTTCCCTACTTTTATACAGATAGACAACTGCTAAATAAATTATTATAAGCGCATCAATTTGGGAGCAGACTGAATGGAAGACTAAATTATGGCTTATTGTTTGAGTAATCCTCTCTTCTCTTTCACTAACCACAAACGGGGCTGCTCGGTTTCTATCAGAGCTGGTACGGGACAGAATTCACAATGTGTACTTAACTACGTATAAAGCTGGGTGATGCTGAAAAAGACGCCCCATGCACAAGATCTTTTCCTTTAAATTCAAAAACAAATGTGTTGTTGTTTTCTTACTTGGAAAAAGTTTTCTCACACCTTTTTAAACACACACTTTCTATCCACTCAATCGTTGTAGCTATGATTCTGCCACTCAGGCTTGCAGAGCTTCAGCTGACAGTAAAGCGAGCGCCACTGGCTTAGTTCCTTCTAGCTGACGTGGCACAGAGCACAGTTTCATTTCTTTCCAGTCTCTGTGCACCGAGCTGCTGCTCTCACAAATGTCCCTTTTCATCCTCTGCCATGGAGTAAAATCACAGAACCGCGAGCATGCCGTGAGCAAACCGAGATGGAATGGGAAAGCGACATTATCTTTGGCCGGCCAGTCCGGGTTTCAATAATTACCATAGCACAACGTACACTAGATGGGTCAGATAAAGGCGTGTGCGTGTGCGTGTGTGGCCAGCCAGCTGGTGTGTTGGCACGCCTCACTGTAATAATTAGAGTGTGGGTTGCCAGCCTGGCATTTCTACTCGCTATGGGGTTTGCTGGGTGTTACTTTCGACTGGCAGTAATTTAATCAAATGACATTTTGGTGGCGATAAAAGCAACGCCGTTTGAAGTTACTGCTGAATTAGCACGTTTAAAATAAAACACAACTATCTGTTCTATTGTCTTATAGGTCCAAGTGGTTAGGGCATTCATATTATATTACTTGAAATATATGTTGATGTTGTAAGACACAAACAAGAAACTGTTTGCAATTGGACTGTTTGTGTGTAGCTGCTGCAGCTAATTCTCAACATGTTTGCATTGCAGCAGCATTAGCTCTACTCTAGTAATTAGGAGAAGGATGCAATGGTAATACTTTTGTCCCTCGGTAGCAGCTGAGTTGAAAGAGAGAGGGAGAGAGTGAGAGAGAGAGAGACACTCACTCTGAGGCAACTGCAGCAGGAATGGGCTCTTCTAGTAACTCCAGACTGTGAAGAATCCAGAAGCAGAGCCACGGCCTGCTAGCATCCAGACACTACCCGCACATGGACAGACAGCACGGGCATCAGATGACCAATTACAGAGATAAACGAGATAGTGGTATCAGTCAGTCAGAGGCAGAGACGAGAGTAAACAGAGCTGGAGGAAAATGATAGAGCTGACAAACACAACAATAACACCGCTTATTTTCAGTGGCCTTTAAATGCATAATGGTAATTATGATTTTTTTTTAAACAATGCAGTGATTTGTTTTTTTTGTCCTTTTTTTTAATTATATAATATCATGACTCAACTTCTAATTTCTGTTTCCAACATTGTTTGCAATGTTCGCGTTGGACATATAAATACTGCAATCTAGTCAATCAAAGGAAACACTCATATGATCAAGTCTGAGGTTAAATCAGTCATGATACTGAACTGGGGGCTGTGTGGACCCCCAGTTCAGTATTTCTCTTTGAAGTGTTGTTTCTATTTAAAGCAGGAGGGCCAATCATCCAGAGGCAGTGAGTGTTACTGTCCTTCTGTCCTGGCTATTACTGACACACAGGAACGAATGCAACCTCTGAGTGAACACCAGGGGAGGACTGTCATACTGTGTGTGTCGTTTATGTGTATCATACACTTAAATGGCCATAAAAGATGTTTCAGCACGCGTTATACTGTACCTCATATGCATCAGATAAGTGACGTAAGCCCTTCTTGAGATATTGGTAGTGTTGTTCCCGCAACAACGTTGGCCTGAAGACCGGACACAGGGCAGAAGATCAATTAGAAATGGGTAGCAGCTTGAAAGTAACGGAAAATGTCAAAACAGAAATCTGAGAGACAGTGAAGAGGCGGAATTTACTCCCTTTTGTAGAAATGCTATCCTTGGCCACACATGTTTTTGCTATTTTAATATCATGTGTAACCCCAAGTCCTACCGCAAAATGAAAAGGGGTTTCATGTTTCAAACAATCAGTTGTCCACCAGGTAATCAATCTGCTCGCTTCTCACTTCACACTCACGTTTTAAGGCTTTTTGCTTTCATTTTAAATGAAAAGAGATTCCAAGATTGTACCTGTGTTTATATTTCTGAAAATGAAAAAACACATTAAATAACTATAGCACAAAATTGGAGAGATACAGGCAATTGTATCAGCCTATCTTAATTTACATATATACTGTATTTCAGCACCTCGGCAGCCTAATTAGTGGCGTCTTTGCATTTTATTCCCAATGTTTTTTTCACTTTCTATTAGCGGCAGAGTATTCTGGTCTGTCCTCATTAAGAAGGGAAAAAGGAAAATAAAATCCAGGTGAACAAACGCATCACTTTTATATTACTGAATCCTTGTTTTAGATGTTGTTTGTGTTTCTTACGTATTTTTTCGTGAGTTTTGTGCCTTTGCATACATGCCTGTCTGGGGGACAAAAACTGCAAAACTAGCTTGGCTTGTTAATGCTGCCTGTCAGATGTGGCATTAATCCGTGACATATGTTTTAAGTAGGCTGTTGCTGTTAATTGATATACCTTGCACCAGTATTTGTTTTGATTTGACAGATGTTGGTGATAAAATATAACATGTCAGCTTTACCAATAAAAACAAAACAAAAAAAACAACACATAAGTACATTTCTGCAACATTTATACAATTAAAATTATGCTAACATTATGTTAAGCAGCCCAGAAAAGCCTTTCATGTGAGATGAGTGCAATTAACGTAAAAAATAACCCTTTTATTATAACTTTAATGCAAAAGATGAAAAGTAACCCTGTGTAGTGTTGAACCCAAAGTCCAGGCCAAACAGATGATCGTTGCTAAATATGCGACCTCTACTAATGACTACCGTTCCTTTTTCTTGTAGTACATTTCCCCATTGGCTGCAATGCCGGTGACATTCAGGTACACACAGTTGTCATAGAAATGAGATGAGTCACCCATTAAGAGGAGCAAAGTATCTGGGCTGATCCACACGCTATATAGATAACAGCCATCATACATCACCGTGCAGCCATCTCTAAAGGCAAACAGCTGGTGTCCATGATCAAAAAACAGCCACAGCTAATGAGCATTGCTGTTGGAAATGTCTCATAATGGCAGTAAATGTATTCAACATCGTAAGGCTTTGATTGCAACCCATTGGAAACCACCACATGACCTGTCTATACGTACACGGACCCTTTCCCTTTTGGATGTTGTGTACATGGAACTTCGACGACGCGCATCCATGGAGCACTGGGAAAGACCCTGGACACTTGGCGCAAAGTTGCTGACTCATTGAGGTCTGGGCGCACAAGGCTACAGCCTTGTGTGCATGTGTTTGGTCCCTTGCTTTGTGTGTCGTTTTGTGTGTGGGTTTGTGTGTTTCTGTGTCTACATGTGTTGTTTTGTCCCCCTCCTTCCCAGCTTTCCTCTTACTCTGATGTCATGCGTACGTGAGCAATGATAACCTCACGAGATCAAAGCGGCAGCAGGTTTGCGATGTAGGCAGCGCAGTTGCTTTTCACCAACTGACAGAGACCCAGGCTGACCCAGGGCACGCTGGGAAACGCCTGCCTCTCAGCTGATTGGTTCAGAATCTACTCAAAATTACGATATTTTCTATAAACTTTGTATTGTTTTTGAATCAGAGGGATTTTAATTGCCATTTGTGTGATTTAAAGGCTTATTCTGTCCAGAACACATGTTGCGTGGCTGATAGTTTGATTTAGAAGTCAAAGAGACTAAATCCGCTCTGATTACGGATCATCTACAGTCTGTTGTTTATTAACATCAGCAACAATCGCATGTGGAGAATTTTGACATCTACTCTGTCTTAATAAAAACTGGAGACTATGTACAAGCTGATATATGGGTCTAATAACATTTTATTAAATCAGAATCAGACAGGATGTGAGTGTTTCTTTACTTCCTGTTCAGCCTGAAGGCTGCAGGAATCGGCTGGAAACTGTCAGAGTTTACCGCAGCTTTTTGTCCCCGCCCCCGGCTGCTGCTGCCTGCTCTCGTCCACTTTACAGGCGAAGCGCAGTTTATCTCGAATGAGCCAATTATCTGACCAATTTTTTACCTTGAGTTTGAAAATGCATGTTTTTTTTCTAGACAATTTTATATATATATATACTGCATGAAGGCATTTATGACATACTGAGTGGAGGCCAGGCCAATTTAGTGTTCCCATTTCACATTATTGTACTACAGTAATATCTGACAAGCTGAGTCAAATTTCTGAAGCAGAAGAAGAAAAAAAGCTACATCATTTATTGTTTTAGCATTAAAATCAATGCAACAGACTACATTTTAAACAATGGAATATTTGATTCATTTATGCTCAATATTGAGGATGTCAAATCGTTTGCCAGTCCCAAAAATGTTCAAATCTTCTTGATTATTTTATAACGCATATATTAATTTACATTGTTGTTAACATTTTGTTGTCTTTTGACAGCTGAGACAAATGTCAGAAGGAACTATAATGTCTGGAGGGCAGAGTTTTTCAAAATGATTATTTCCTGGAATAGATTTTCTTGTCAGATCTCGGGTGGATGTCGATAAGCACTAAGCATGTGTAACAGCCTCAAAACCGCTGATGTACTTGGACCTAATGGAACAGTACTGCAACTAGAGATTCTTCACTAGGATCATTTAGCTTGGGCACTTTTCAAGTCTCAAGTTTTATTACTGTAAAAAAAACATGTTTTTCCCCTGAAAATTCTGCGTTTAAAGGCAAAGTGGAACAGTGGGAAAAAGATGAGTCAGAGGAAAACTCCAAAACTAATATATATCCAAACCCAACCGATGTCTGTGCTGCTCCCATTAGTTGGAACTTGTTATTTAAGAGATGGGTCGTTAGCGGTAGAAACACACCTTTTCTCTCTGGGTACTTACTGTGGTAAGCTGTGTATTTGCTTGTAAACACTGGTGACTTCTTCAATGCTGCGTTCCACTTTTTTCTAGTTAAAAACAGAGGACAGGAGAGTGCAAGATCGGCCTGTCATCAGCTGGTCATTAGCATTAGGCAAATGCAGAGGTATGGTTTGTTTATAGAGCAACATACTTAAAATGCAAACATATGCAACACAGTAGTAGAGCCCGACCAATAAAGGATTTTTAAGGCCGATGTCAATACAAATATTTGGTGATTTAAAAATCCAATATTCCAATGTATTGGCCTGGGGGGAAAAATCCCAAAAACGCAAAACAAAACGGATTTCCCTAACATTAGTAATTTGTAATTTATGAGTCCTCATTATAATTTGATTAATGCAGTTTAAAAATATTTAGTTTTGTCACAACAGAACAAAGGAACATCAAAATATATCAAAGTTCTGATGAATAAAATGTGTAAAATTCAAAACAAACATATGAAACTTGAATTCCTTTAGAACAAAAACACAATAACAACAAAGTGTTGCCAACAGAGACGTTGTAGAGCGCCATCTGGCGGACAAACTACGCAACGCCAAGACTGGTAACATGGTTCAAGGGTATTTCCTCCGTTTTTATTTTATTTTTTAAATATTAATTTATCAGAATCATTCATTTGTCATTATAAATGATTCTGATAAATGAATAAAAAAAATAATTCATCACCCATTATAAATGCAGTTACCGATAGTTTGGAAAATCGGCCCGCTGATACATATATGTCTGGCTTTACACACTAGTAACAATTTAAAATATTCTTTTTTAATTTTCACAAAATATCTGAACCTTCTAAAGTTATATTTTGACTTGGCACACCACTTCTGACAGAACACCTAGAGAAATTGATGACAATAGTTATGATGTAAAATGATTTAGAGTCAATTTGAAATAAGATCAATTGGAAACACTGCTTCATATAAGGATAAAAGTGGCAATGTTTTACCACTAAAGAAATACCACCAGATATGATATTTACAGTTGAACGATAAACGTGTCAGTGCTCTCTGTTAGACAAACTATAGGATGGTGATGGATGGATGGATGGATGGATGGATGGATGGATACATGCATGCATGCATGCATGCATGCAAATTAGCTGTTGAGCTAACCTCAGGACTCTGACATTGGTGCTTTACAACATATCAATGTTGACAAACATGCACTGCCCCCATCAAATAAAATAGTTAAAAACAAAATCATATATATGCCGATTCTACTTTTCTCTGTGATCAGCCAAATGTGCCGATAATATCATTTTAGCAATTTAGTCTAGGGGCCTACAGCTGGAGGGGACCAGCTTGAGGACAGGTGGTCACATTTCTTTCAGAAGGTCTTTTAATGAATTGCTACGGCCCTGAATAAATTGAACCAAACGCAAACTGCAAGTCAAGACAATAACATATCTAATTGACATGGAGCTTTTCCTCCAAGTCTCGTTAACGGCCTTACACTAATGGGCTGCCTCGTACCAAGGCTTAACTGTTTAAGTTACTTAGCCATTAGCTAACTTAATTCATAAATACTTAATCTCATTAAGTTGAGTTACAATGCTATAGCTACTATAAACAAAAACAGCTCAAGTTTGCTAACTAGCTAAAGGACGAGAACCAGTTTCCGATCATTCTTCTAATCTGTGGGCCGATTCGTGGTTATAAAAATGAAGTGTGTGAGAGTTGAATTTCTGTCACACTTCTTCCAGACGCGCCTTCATCCAGAGAGGAGAGCTGCCACTCAACCCCAGCGGCATTAGCATTGGCTACATTCCCCAACGAAGCTAATCTGTGCCTCCGCTCACCTGCTCCCGTGAAGTCACCGTTTCCACCCCGTCATCAGCGAACATTGCAGCGGAATGGCACTCATTAAAGCACCGCAAAGGCGTCGTAACGTCGTCCATGGTGATGATGATAGGCCCCGTTATGTGCGGTGATGCTGATAGTTTTGTTTTGATAGTTCGCTTAGTTTCAGTGCACTCTGCTCACTTCCTGCTGAGGTTGGAATGGGCGGAAACTGCGCGCACACCCGCTACGGCGTCTCCAAGGGAACAAACCTCTGTCTTTCACCGTAGTGCGAAAAACGGCACACAAACACACACACACACACACAGCCTCTTGTAAAAGTGTTTGGCGTGAGTTTTCTGATAAACTGTGAATTAACGAGTGAGTACATGACTATGTCTCTGATTTATTTAATGTATATTCTTTCATTAATGGTATGCCACTGACGTCGAAAGAAGCAATGCCGACGCGCGCGTTATTTCTGCTCATGATCTACATTAAGTCAGATGCAAACAAAACAAAAAAGTACCGGAAGTTGTGAGTTTTGCCTTCAAAATAAACCTTTAAAACTCGTTAAGGAGGGGAATAAACCTTTCACATCAAGAATTTTTTTTTTTCAAGGCATTTGTTATGCTTTTATATATTGTGCTTCAGTAATGCGTTTTACTAATAAATCCCACTAGTAGTTTGTTAGTTAAGTACAGACATTATTAAGCATTCTGTAAAAAAACGATATATGTAGGCTATAATAAGCAGATGTAGCTGTATCACACATGTGAGAAAAGAGGCATCGTCGAGTCATCATATTAACGAATAAAGTACCTTTTAACGCCCATACTGGCAGACAAGTAAGTGACCAATTAGGCATGCATTTAACCCACAGATGCAAATAACATAAACCCTATCTACAGAAAGGATGTGGTTGCGGCATGATTTTCTCACACTTTTCATACTTTTAAACTTTTTAAAAGTGTAATCTTATCATGATGTTATAAATAGAAAATTTGGGTAATAGCACGATTATCGTTTTTTTTTGTCAAGATATAGGCTAACAAAACATGTAATCATCTTTGTAGCACACAAATCACGTTCTCGATTGGGCTTTTATGTTGGAAAGTACCACCGGAAATGGCTTTATCTCATTGAGTCTTGCCTTACAATGGTCCACCGCGCCCACTGGAAGCTGGAAGCTGCCTGGGAAGCTGGAGCATCCCTGTTTTGTTACCCAGCGTCAGTGAACAAATAGAAGAAGCATAGCCTAAGCCCCATGTTGACCATTTGAGCAGACATGGAATGCAGGTGGGGAGGGATCGGTCATTCATCGCTGAGTTAGCTGACTGGGGCTTTTTTTCTTCTTCTTTAATTCTCACTACCCAACACTATGGCTAAGCAGTACGATGTGCTCTTCCGACTCCTGCTCCTCGGAGATTCTGGGGTTGGGAAAACATGTTTATTATGCAGATTCACGGACAACGAATTTCACCCGTCTCACATCTCCACCATCGGTAAGAGTCTGCACTGCCAGGAGTTAATTTTCTTTCATCATTTGCGTTAACTAACAAGCAGATTCGTTTGCATGGTCTTTTCAGTGTTTTCTGTTGATTTGCGCATCATCCTCTCTTTGTGGCCGATGGATTTTCTATTCAAATTCCACAAATTAGATTTGATTAGATTATACTTTGTTTAGGTTTATTCATGGTATTAGAGTATTTACGTGGAATGAATAGTGTTAACTATAAAATCAGCGTAATTGCATTGGCTGGAGGAAGGGGCAAGATCCAACACTTGGGAGCCATGCAGGTGAGTTTATCAACTATCAGCACTTGGCACAAGCTAGTGCAACCAAGTAACCTACCGTCACGTGCAGAGGTTTCACTGTATTTATTATACTAAGACTAAATCTTACTAAATAAAGCCCCTTTTTTAGGAACCCCTGACCCAGTCTCCATTCCCTAGAGTTGATTGACAGAAAATTCATCAGCAACTATTTTGATAAGTGGTTAATTGATTAAGTTGTTTTTCAAGCAAAACATTTCAGGGTTTCAGCCTCTCATCAATCACAGTAAACGGAATATCTTTGGGGTTTTTGGACAAACATAGCAATTTAAAGGCATCAGCTTAGAATCTGGTAAATTAGACCAAATGAATCCCCCATAGCTAGGGAACCAAATCCAGCTCCTTCGTCTTTTAATTCAGGGTATCTTGAGCAAACTTGCAGCAGGTCTTCATAGCGTTGGTCTTGGATCTGCCACGGCCCTGAAGATGACAATTGACTCAACAAAACTGAACCAGGCTCTTTATATAGGTAATATAGGCTGTGCAGTATGTCTAGCTCAATGTGATTTAGAATGCAGAGCATGACAGGCACATCTCCAAAGCTTCACTTTGAGGTAAGGGAAATAAGGATGGACAGTGTCCTGTGCATGCTGCGTTTCTTTCTCTTATCTCTTCTGCTGTAGCAACTGTGCCGCTGTTTGGGCGTGTGTTCAGATAGAGACGTCTTCTCCCAGTATGCTTCTTTTCGTTTGTGGTATACGTTGTGACTTTTTTGCAGTAATTGGCCATGATATAAGACAAAATACAGACATCCAAGGGGCTCAAGTGTGAAGGTAAAGTCGGGAAATGTTCCTCCTGGTTGTGATGGATATTGATTTTTAGTTAAAAAGAGAGAGACTATGTTGTCTGAATAAGGTCAGTACAATAAATCATGAAGCTGGTAATCAGGCTGGGATCTGCAGACAGATGGTGCCTGAAAAGATTGGACAGAAAAGAAAGAGACAATTCCACTCTTACTTGTTCATTTTGACATAATCTGGTGTGTTGGAAGCCTGAATGATGGTGGAGCTCTCAGTGAACTTCTGCAAACACCCCACATCCACAGCATGCTCAAACTCAAGTGTTCCACTTCCTATGACACTTCACTTTAAAGCCTTGTGTTGTTTTACCTGCTATAACCAGTAATATATACTCACAAGGCTTAACAATCCTGCAGAATATGCTATTTTAAGTCCTGCACCTATAGCGCTCTACAGGACACCACCTCCCTGTAGTCATGTTCATATAATTGCAAGCCCTTCTGATGTCTTTTACAAGAATGGTCCAGCGTGTCTGCATATAGTGTTCTTTCTGTGCTTTTGTTGCAGTGTACCAAGTGTTGACAACCACAGCTGGATGCTTAGAACTCAGGCCTTTGTGTCGGTGCAGGCAGTGGACTCCAGATATATATATTGGACTGACTACTTGGGGGCAACAGACTGTGTCTATAAGCCATGCTGGGAGGTTTTTCATGGGGATAAAATGATTCAAACGCCTCTCCTCAGACTAAACAAGCACATAAAAGTCCAAAGAAACAGAAAGATCAAGAGTGACCACCATCAGTGCTCTCCTGCGGAGGATCAATAAATAATTTCCCAACCTTCACGGTGACAGAGGCAGAGGGATATAAATTCTCTCCCATTCCACCCTCATGGGTAGCTCCATAATTCATCAGTTTCTGTTACAGTCCACTTACACGGTTTTTGCTCTTAATTTTCTAAAATTAAATCCAGGGATCTCTCACTGACAGGTTGTTTTCAACAAAGCACCTCAAGTCCTATATAAATAATAGCAACTAAAAAGCTTATATGTAGCATCTCCTGCAGTTATGCATAGAAAAAAAACACAAGACATGTATATACTGAGGGTTCCCAGCAAACACTGTGATTAATAGATGCAGATACCGTATGTGGACATGCATTACTCCTATGTGAGTAATGTCCAAAACCATGGACATTTTGGTGCTGCTGTAACAAGCTTTTTTTCTATTAGAGCTTTACACAAGATTCTGGTTTGCAGGTATTTGCTTCCTTGCAGCCCCAAGAACTTGGTACATCATCAGGTGTTGGATTGTACTGGGCTCTGTGTAGGCCAGGCAAGTTCTTCCACACCAAACTCAGGAAAGCTTATATTTATGGACCTTGTGTTGCGCCCGGTGGCATTTTGTTTTTTTTGGTATGCTACGACAGGCCAAAGGAAAATATTTACATAGATATAGTAAACAGCAGATATATTGTATATTTTAACCCTGGGGACTTTGACTCTATTATTTCTGTTAATCCTTCAAAATGTATAAAGTACAGTCTGGGCTTGTATTCAGACTATTTACTAGAGTTTCCCACACATAAGAAAGATAGTCAAAACCACAGAGCGAGACCTGCCTTCAAATCCAGAATGGTTGATCCACCAAGGTTTCTTGACGATACATCAGCAACTGAGAAATATAGATGACAATAAATAGCACACCTGGCTATAACAAAATGATATCACTTGTTTCCTCCTGGTTACAGCTCCTTATAAAAAAAAGCTCCACCTTTTACTCCCTTTTAAATATCAGTCAAAAATCAAACCAGTCCAGAATTCTGTCCTGATCTTACCTGAAGACTAATACACCGCCACTCAACCAGGTATTGCATTTTATTTTAACAAGCCCCTCAGTTCCTCATAAGACTTCCAACTGGGCCTGAGAGCGCATTTCTCTGGCAAAAAGAGCAGCTGTAGAGAAGATTTATTAATGCTATTCAGTCACACTGCTGAGTTTAATCTTCCCCGCCGTTACCTCCTGGCTGTCACAATACCTATAAAGAACGAGCCCAGTCCCTTGCCCTATATCATAGCTCAATAAGCTGCTGTCCTCCTGGTGGTGATCCCAATGGTGTTATGGTCATGGTCTGGTCAAACACTCAGCCAGCCGCTGCTTGACCGGCTCATTACTGTGACGGGCCGGGCATTAGGTCACAGCCACCGCAGATCTTACGAAGAGTTATTAAAGAAATCAGTGGCCCTGTCATAGCCTTGACTTCCTCCTGGTAGGAAAAGGTTTGGTCTTACAGCTCTGGTATTCGCCATGGGCGGGGCTAAGTGCAGGACGGAGCGTCAGTGCATCTAGAAGGAACTTGTTTGGGTGGAACATGTACGTTCAAAAGTTGTTTTAGTCGTGCATAAGAAAACTCACATTCGACAGATAAGTCTAGCTAGCTGTCTCGAGTTAACCTGCAGAGATCTGAGGAGCAGTTAACCAACACATTCTCACTCCCATCTCGTAAAATACGGACGCTTGGTCAGGTGCCTTTGTCGTTGTTCTTGTCATACAACATATAACACGCGCTTGGTCAGGACTATTGCCGAGTATTGCAGTGAAAATCCTGTCTTTCACCCATCTATCCCCCCCCGCCCCCCAACCAACTTCCCTACGCCGAAGGTCCAAACGTCTGTATTTTACGGGTTCGGAGTGAGAACGGGTTGGTTTACCACGGTCTTCAGACAGTAAATCAACCAGAATTTACAATTCCAACATAGAGGCGACCTCTACCTCACCCAGTAAGGCTGAGTCCTTTGCAGCAGCCCTAGTTTAAATCCAACTAGGGTTGATATTTTTAAACATGTAACATTACATAAGTTATGGCAGAACTTATCACAATAGATTAATAACAAATTAAACTACTTTTCTTACAACACAGGGTCTATTTCAACTTATATGACTGTCATATTGGACTTGTATGTAACATGAATAAATAAGGACCAAGTCTACAGAACAGGACGTGTTTTACTGGTTGAACAGTATAAAATAAATAAAGATAACAGGACACAATTTTTAATACTTATCTCTGATTCATTCCGTTTTGTTGTCTCTATCTATTTTTCACTTACACTGTCACTCGGTTGAAATATGCACCCACGTGGTACAAGTGGCACGGTAATTGGCCAATAAAACATAATCATTATAGTTTCAAGCAGGCTCTAAATCAAACACAACTAAGCCACACTCCCAGAGGACGGGACGCAGCGCTCCACATAATAAACAAAATATTGTCATCTGTCCGAAAAGAGGGACATCAGGCGAAATTTTTGGCGGAACAGGAGCAATCCAGGAAGTGGAATGTCGTGGATATAGACAGGACATTGAAGGCCAAGTCCAAAATGAATATTTGGGAGTTGAAAAAGCCGATGATTATGATAATTTAACCTTGAGCAGGGTTGAGGAGAAGGCTACAAAGGTCTGGCAAGCTCACGCCTTTCGAACGCCACAGCTACAGATTTCTTTTTCTTTTTCAAACTTGTCTTCTCAAGTGACCTCCCCCCCGATCTAAATGTAAATGCTGCGTAACACTAGTCTGATATGAAATAAGCTGAATATGGCTGAGTCATTATACAGGTTGTTAATTACAGATTGATAACTAATTTGCAGCTAATGTGTTGTTGTCCTGCTGTCCCCTGAAGACAGTAACTGTTGGCGGTGGTGGTTGTTGTTGTTGTTGTTGGCTGTCCTCTGCTCATAATGATAGTCATGGATGACCCATTCTCCAGGGAATTTGTGTCAGTGCCAGGGCATCCATTTGTCCATCCGTTAGTGAGCTTGTTGCCGTTACCTACAGCGCACTGACACGTGTCACAGCCTAATCCGTCTTGCATAGTCAAACACAGTCATCCCGGTAACTCGTCGAGTCAATTTTGGGTGTGTACCCATTAGATTTTACATGGCTTTCACACTGCTGATTGTGAAAGACTGCCATGTTAAATTAACTGCCTGTCTCTCCCTGCACATTGTGCTTGTCTCCATCGATTCTCTGAAGAGAAGAGGGAAGTCCGTAGAATGATTTTCTTTTCTTTTTTTAAAGGTGGTCTTTGTGGTTTATTTTCTGTAGCCATGACAGCCAAATTATTCTGAAAACTTGGCAGATGCGGAGACCTTCAGTCAAGGTTTGGTTTGCAGTGAAAGTTAAGTCAAATTTGGGGGTGGTAGTAGCTCAGTCCATAGGGAGTTGGGTTGGGAACTGGAGGGTTACTGGTTCAAGTCCCCGTACGGACCAAAGTATGGTGGTGGACTGGTAGCTGGAGAGGTGCCAGTTCACCTGAGCAAGGCACCGAACCCCCAACCGCTCGGGGCAGCCCCCTCACTCTGACATCTCTCCATTAGTGCATGTGTAGGTCCTGAGCATGTGTGTGTAATTCAGGCCTGTGTGTAATAACAACAGAGTGAAAAGTGTAGTTTCCCTTTGTGGGATTAATAAAGTATAATAAAAAAAAAAATAATGGGCAGTTCACTGTTGAGTTTCAGTTACATTTAAAAACCTGTATTCTTGTTTGTTCCCTTGCAAACCCGTCTAACCGATTCCAGAGAGTGGCACTGGCACCATAACACTGAAGGCTGCTCTTGAATCTCACCTCTATTCTGACTTTAACTTGTCTGTGAAGTCATTTTGATTTTTCTTTTTTAAGTTTCCAGATTCCAGCCCCTTGCTGTAGACACCCACTGTACAGCTGGAGAATCCATTAGTCCGTGTCTGCATTTCATATTTAAAATCATTGCTGTGTGCATGGATGACTGCTGACTGGAGCTTTATACAGTGCTAATACAGCTGGAAAATGACGCAGGAAGACAGCCTTTTCTTTTTATTATCTCCTCTCTCCTCACAAGCCTCAGGCAAAGTTAGCCACTGATTGTTATGCTGACCTTTCATTTAGTCTGAATGCTCTTTAGTCAAAGGCAAAGGCCAGCACACAACTTAAACGAGGCCTCACACTGTTGAGTCAATGAGCTCCAGCCTCCGGAGTCTTCCCTCAACTCTAGCTTGTTTTCAACAAACACACAGTCTATCAGCCATGCCGGCTAGAGTACATCTGTTTCTTTATGTTAATCTCTTAGAACACAAGCTTGCTGCTATGAAAACCACAAACGGCGGTTCTTCCAGTTATGTGAATCGATTGGACTCAGTAGCTCTTTCTCAGAGTGTGATGCCGGCTGTGACACGCAGGTGCTGAGCGTCAGGTTAATTGGGATGAACTGTTTAATTGATTTCTCAGGGATTAGTGTGGTCTATAGAAGCTTGTGGGGTCGCTTATTATCGACTTGGATGCATTAGTCTGAGGAGACATAAAGAATTCAGCAGAAGCAGAGTTAATGACTGATTTATATGGTAATAATCAGATTCTATACAGGATGTTTATTATTGCTATTGTTTGTTATTAATTGTTGGAAGGCTACCATTTGGGACAATGACGTCATGTCATCGACTTGGACAGATTATAATACAATGCAAAGTAATGTTAAAGGCCCCCTCCCTACCACATGCCACAGACAGAGAAGTGTTGCTTTCCCATCATTTTAATGGCACTTTGCACGTTAATCACAATTCTAAATTTTTCAGTGAAATGTTGCTTTAAAGGTCCAGTGTGTAAAGTGTTTAGCGGTTCTTTATCAAAATCGGTGTTGCCCGTTGACAAACCTGTCTTTTTTTTGTGAATATTTACCCCCACCATCAATTCCAAGTATTCCTATTGGCTTGAAATTTTACATTTACATTTGCATGAACTGGGGTATTCATGTGCCATCTTGACTCACAGCTGCTGCTAATCTGCTAATGGGTATCGTCGCTTCCCAGCCCAAGTTTGAAGAAGGAAACATGGAGGACCACACATATTCAAAATCCAAATTTCAGGAACAGGAATGTTTTTCTTCGTCCAGACAAAAATAAAAAAGGATATAGAAAAGAGCAAGAGACCGGCTTTTTGAAGCGTGAAGGCTCCCGTAGCTGTAATACGCACTGTATTTGGAACTGCGATATATATATATATAATGTATGATCTCAACACTAGATGGGAGAAATTCCTACACATTGGACCTTTTTAAAAAAACTAACTTTAGAGTTGAAAGTGCTGCTGTTGGTTGTAAACTTCAGTTTTTCTTAATGTTAGATAAAGACAGTGTCAGGATCCTGTTGTGTCTGACTGCATTTGTGCCATTCTTGTGGCCATTTTGTGTATTGTGTTGTGTTTAGGGCTTGTTGCTGTTTTCCATGTGCTCTGTGGTTACCTGTCTGTCAGGTGTCTTTGTCTTCGCCCATCCCCTTATATGGTCTGCTCTTCCTGTCTTGTTAGTGTTCCTCTGTTCTGCTCCCACCTGTTCCTCGTTACTGTCATGGCCTATCCTCTTTTCTTTCTGTTTATTGGTCTGTGTATTTACTCCTCTGTTTGTTTGTCTCTTGTCTGTTCGTCTCTCTGTTTGTTTCTGTGACAGTCCAGGGGCCTGTTGCACGAAGGTAGAATGAAGAAATCCAGGATAACTGAAAAAGCTCAGCTTGACTTAGTGTGATCCGCTCATCACGGCTTAATCGGTTGTACGTTTGCTGAGCCAGGACGAGAAGGTGAAGCTATGTCAAGCCAGGTGGAGATAGCTGGGATAAGTGCGCGTTCACAGCTTTCTTAAATAGACCACGGTATCTATCACGGATATACTGATGCAGAAATGGAGAAGACTCATGCGGCACACAGTATGTTTCACCCAATGCAGCTTCTAATGGAAAGTAACAAGGAGGTGAAGGACATAATATGCAAAAAGAGAAATATGGTTGCTGTTATCAAACAGAGAGAAAAAGCCCACCAGACTATAGCAAACCGACTGAATGTGTAAGGATGTAAAAATATCTACTTAGACCTAAGACTAGAAAAGCGCTATATATATATATATATATATACAGCACATTTACATTTCACCTACTAGTTACTCCACATTTTTACAAAGTTGTAGGCTACACTGTGTTTTAATTGCTTTAATATTCTTGTTTCATGTGTTGGTTTTATTGATGTGATAAATGTTTCACTTTTATGGTAAAGTGTCTTTTAGGTAGCCTACCATGTAAAACACTATATAAATATAAAATGTATTATTTAGCCTACTTTTGTCTTAAAAGTGAGCCGAGGGATTGAATGTTCCTTGGGAAATGTACCCTAAGGACTAGGCTTAATTTCAAACCCTTATTGACAACGCAAGAACATGTTTTACAACCATATGCACATATCTCTATAAGCTATGTCTAATTCTAAATATCTTTCTACAATTAATGTTCATACAGAACAAACTGAACGGGACATAAACTAGAAAAAGAAGTAAATTACTTCAATATACACTGTAAGCACATATGTAAAACTGGATTATTCATGTTTTTTTTTTAATTCTTCTGACCAGTGACAGCACCAAAATAAAAAAGATTAAGAAGCATTGTGGTGTTCCCGGTGTGATGAATGTAAACTACACTATATACAGTACGTATATAGGCCAAGTTATTGGTCCAGTGATGTGAGACTAATGGAGAAGGTTATGAAACCAAAGTAAGCTGTAATACCTAATAATAAAAAGCATTAGCCCTACATATTAAGGAGTAACACAAACTGTCCTTTTATTAGAGAAGGACAAGCATCAAGACAATGAAATCATTAATGTATTGGTCTCTGACCAGTCTGCCTTTAATGTCATCTGGGAATATCGCTGCATTGTCCCACTTAATCTCCGGAGCGTGTCCGTTATAAACCTGAAGCTGCATCGACCACGGACGCCGCGCTGCTCATCTCTACTTTTACAGAGAGAGTGGACACTGACGTGATGTACAGGTCTGCCAGCAGGCAGCCGGATGGTGTCGCTAAGAACTTGCATTGTATAACTATTATCACCGGCCCACCGGGAGAAGTCCCGACTCTCCTGATTGCCACTCGGCATTTGGGTGCCAGTGCAACCATGTCTAACCATCTGAACAACTGCAATATTAGGGGTTTAAATCAAACTCGTAACAACAATAGTGACAAGTAATGCATGTTAATCAATATAAAGCAGAACACATTGAGAAGACAACAGAATAACTGTTAAACACGTTTATTTCAGATCAGAGCAGCAGCTGATTTAACACATGAGACTCCAGGATTAATCTTAGCCTGGCTGTTAGCCTGCTCTGGACCAGCCTACCCGCAAAGAAAAAATCTCCATGGTTACTTGGCTGGGTTTAATTCAACCTGGTTTCGTGCAACCAAGTCAAAGCTAAATTCATCCAGGATAACTTGAATATCCCGGCTTAATCCCTTATCCTGGTTTCGTGCTACAGGCCCCTGTTCGTTGGTAGGTGTGTAGTTGTGAGTTTCTAAGTTGTAGAGTTAAAACAAAGTGTGTCTCTTCTGCACATTTGCCTGAAAGAGTTTTGCATTTGGTCCTCCTGCTGAACCTGTGACAGATAGGCTGCCGAAACTCTTCACACATATACTCAAACTATGGGACAGTATACACTATACTGTAGGAAATTATGTAACAACACATGTGATAAAGGTTCCTTTATTTTGATGTAAGCTAGGCTAAGATAGAGTACAGAGCTCTTTGATTTTTTTTTCAACAAGACTTTTAAATGAGTCACTTTTAACAGAGATTGTGGTTTGTACGCTCCTTGGCCTACGCAGTTAATTCATCTACAGTCCTCTGCAATATTTTTGTGAATAAAGACAAGTATATATTCTGCTGTTGTACAGGCTTTACACATGCTGAAGTTTAAAAGGCTGATTCTGATATTTTATTAGACTAAATAAATTTAAATGTTTAGTGGCACCTAAAATGTATTATTCTCCACCAGAGTTACGCACGTGGGAGAATACATGAAACAACATTTATGCCATGATTTAATCAAGGAGTTAAATAAAAAATGTTAAATGCTCAGAAAATGGGACTCCAAAATCCTGAAAAGTAGCCTACTTGGTAGTACGATGCTGTATCCTGGATAGAGACTTAAAATGTTCAATTGTCTCTTTCCACTCTGACGAAATGCAACATTTCACACACGCAGATTTACTTTTTGTTATAAAAGCATAAGAAATACTTAGCATCAGCACAAAATACCAACTATCAGCAACCTCTCTTCAAGCATACGATTATCAATTGTGGCCTTCAAAAAATGAACTCAGGGTGAGTCGTGATAGAAATAAAAAACAATTGGCCCTGTCTGTGATTTTCTGTCTATGAACAATACCACACTCAGCCGTCTGAAATCATAGATCTCTGAAGCGTGAGTGGCCCCCTCCCCATCTTAGCTCTGCTTCTTTCTCTCATTTCATCCTCTGCTGCTACGCACCGCTCAGCTATCCGTTTTGCCCGTCTCCCTTATTTCACCTCCATTGAGATCGATGCAGTGGACTGAACCCTACAAGGACTCGGCTCGCCAGATCATTAGCCCAATCTTCTAACAGGCTTTTTATACGGGAATGATTTGGCTCTGGTTGCGTTAATGCTCTCTATGATATTACAAAGCTGCAGCAGATACTGGTGAACCTCGTTCTGTAAAAGCCTCACTGGGTTAATTGATTTCAGTCAATTATTGAGTGGAAAGTGCAAACACCTCTGAGAAGATTCAGAACTTTATGTCCAAGCACTGCACTCACAGTTTTGGAGGAATATCAACTACATTCAGAGCTGCTCTGTGAACGCAATATTTCCTAACCGTATCTTTTGTCTCTTGCAGGAGTCGACTTCAAAATGAAGACGCTAGTAATAGATGGTATCAAAGTACGGATACAGATATGGTAAGACAGTGGCATGGGGCTGCTGGACGGCCCTGTGCAGGAGATTAACAAAGTTATTAGATATTACACAACAGAGTTCTGATAGAGGGGTTATTTTTCATATTATATGTTCCCAGGGGGGACAGTCCCCCCCCCCCCCCCCCCCCCCCACACACACACACACACACACAAACACACACACACTTTTTCAAAATCACGTTTGTGTCCCCCCAGTTTGAAATTTGTTTGATACTATTTCATTTTTACGTCTAGGTGATCGGCCCATATTTTAAAGCTTTGACTTTTTGATATTATTAAACGTGCGTTACATTCAAGCCATTGCCAAATGAGTTGCTACAAAGCTAATTAAGACTTTTACCTCCACATAACTCTCTGTATTTCTCATTATGGCTATATTCAGAAGATTGTGGCGTCCGGTGACTTTTTTCCGCGCAGCAACTTGAGTGAAGATAATGCCCTATTAGGAAGAGTCTATCTTGTTTATTTTAATCCTCCGTGTCCTCCTTGGCTTTTAGTAACTGTGTGGAGGAGGCCTGTGTCATGTGAACCAAAACCAACCAAATCAAAGTCACACCCTTGTATGGTTGTATAATTCATCATGTTTAGGGCATGACACTTAGCTCTTGTCCTTATTGTATTTTTACAAGAGTTTTTGCAACCTGGAACAATTTCAAGTTTTACAATGACAAACTTCAAAACTGACAAAATTGATAGTATTTTGAAAAACTGATCCAAGTAGTTTTAGACTCAATGTGTTTACATTTGACTACTTTTAGGCCAATTAAATAATAGTACTTTTACGCAGGAGGAATACTTGGTGATCTTGAACATGCTCACACTGACAATGCATACATTTCATTGTTTAGCAGGTATATTTTACCAGGTTTGCCATTTTAGTTTAGCCTGTTAGCATGCTTACATTTGCTAATCCAAATTTACACAAAGTACAGGCCGATGGAATGTCATTAGTTTTTCAGGTTTTGGATCATGAATCAAAGCAATGGACACATTTAAATTTGACCTGATGGTGGTGTTAAATAAAAAGTCTGGGGGTCAACAAAGTAATTAGATTTTATTAATAGGGATCTTGAATATATGTAGCATATTTCACAGTTATCCATCCAATAGGTAGATATTTTGGTCTGGGCCAAAGACGGCAAAGCAATCTCTAAAGCCCCGCTACTATCATGGCTGAACAACCTAGCTTAAAAACTGTGTTGTTCCGCCCACTGTTCTAATGAACAGTTTATAGTTTGGATTCATAGTTTACACTGGACAATGACAATAATAAGACATATTTGCATTTAGGTATTCTATTAAATCCTGGCCACTGCTGCTACTCATGTTTTCATATTATAATCTCAGAAATGTATGTGTGTATCATTCATGTTCATATATGCTTGTTTTCTTTCCAGGGACACTGCAGGCCAAGAAAGATACCAGACCATCACGAAGCAGTACTACAGACGAGCACAGGTAGTCGACCTCAACTCTCCTCCATTAACTCTGCTGCTGCTAGTGATTTTCAGCAGTGGAGCCAAAGGGGGTAATGTTATCTTGATGAAAATAATATAAAAGTAATAGTATATTTATTAAATCTAAATTAATAATATACTTTTTACAAGCTACACAAAACAGAATAAATGAGGATCCTTTGCATGTTAAATAGTGGTAGGCGACCCCCTCCAGGCTTACAGAAATAGTTTAACCCTACTGCTCAGTAGGACACTCACACATTCAAACTGGAGAAGTGGCCAAATGGCTCAAAACATAAAATAACGCGTTGTCCACACGTTGTATACACGTTGTTTACGTGATGTCAACGTGTTGTCTACGTGTTGTAAACATGTGAAAAATCAACGCATTGTTAACACGTTGTTTACAAGTTGTTTACGTGTTTATGTAAAGCATGAGAAATCACGTGTATTTGAACTGTTTGGCTTTCCATACATATCAATCACTGACTTGTTTGGCCGTGATTGCTCGCGTGGGCCGCGGCGCCCTGGAACGCAGCACAGACACTCCCTGTGGAAAATCAGGGTAATAATATAACTTCTGAGTAGCATAACAAATTTGAATCAAGTGTATCTCTGATATTTAATTTGTTACAGCTACAGGATGATAATGCCTCATACTTCACAGTCCGGGTGTTTTGATGAACCATTTAGGTGCTTTTTAAGGGATCTTTAAAGGATGTAGCTCTCCGTGGCCAACCACAAACACCACTACTCTGACATTGTTGCATATGATTTTTGCCTTTGCTGTTGGCTGTTTAAAGAGGTTAAACTGGATGGAATTGAATTGTCCATTTACCAGAAACTGACAATGTAATTGTGTCCTGTTCCTGTTCTGTTTTGTGTTCCAGACAGTGGCTGACAATTTGAAATGGTGGTCTGGTTTCTCTACAGGAATAATATTAATGTTTTCAAATATATTGATTTTAAAATGCTGCTATAAAGCATTAAAAAGTCCAGAACATTTTTTTTAAGCATGCACTGGTTCTCATCTGTTTTTTGTTTTGTTTGTCTTTTAATCCTTTGATTTCGCTCCTCAGGGAATCTTCCTGGTGTATGATATCACAAGTGAGCGATCCTTCCAACACATCATGAAGTGGGCTAGTGATGTGGACGAGGTGAGTCACAGAGATCGGGGATTTAAGATCAACAGGCTTTTTTTTTTTTTCTCACATTGTAGAAAAGGGCAAAACTGACACAACTACTTACTTTGTGCCGAGGCCTTGGGTTGAGAAAGAACAGATGTCTGACATTGTGCGATGAAAACCAAATGCTTTGGCCAGACAGATGCTGCTTTTCTGTTTAATTATGTTCCATCTTGTTGTCATCATATGTTGAAATGTGTAGTCAAAGATATTGATGGAAAACATTTTTGCAGTCCCATTTTTCTCTCGACTTTGAGTCTTCACAAAGCAATCTCATCTGCCCTGCTTCTTCCTGTCATTTCCCAGATGATTTTATTCTATTAATAAAGTCAGGATGGACCTAATTTCCTCTATGGGTCCGTCCAAATATGCACACTATTGATCTTGGCATGCTTCTCACTTACTTTTAATCTAAGTCTCATTTCCTGAACGCATGTGTTTTCCTCCCGCTGTATTCTCTTGACATTTGAAATCTCTCTCTTCCTATCTCTTTAATTTGTTTTTTTTGTATACCTCTTCCACATATGTAAATATCCCTTGTTTCCTTTTTATTCACGTAACAAACCCCTGCAGTATGCTCCTGAGAAAGTCCGGAAGATCCTTGTAGGGAACAAGTCAGATGATGTAGACAAGAGGCAGGTGGCCACAGAGCAAGGTATCAAGGTGGGTCTGTGTTGTAACTACAGTATTTCGCAATGGATTATTACACCTTTTGGCTTATAAAATAATGTTCTAATACACATTACTATGATGCAGGTTTTCTTTGAGTCATGTTTGGGTTCTGTAAGAAATTAGGCTTAAAGTTCAACAAAATCCTATTAAGTTAGATGAGAAGATTGATACCACTTTCATGCAATAATCATGGAACTGAAGCCTGGAGGCAGTTAGCTTAGCATACTTAAGACTTGAAACAAAAGGGTACCGCTTGTTCAAAATCATGCCCTCCAATATCACCCTTAAAGCTCAATAATTAACATATTTTGTTTGTTTAATCTGCACATTTTTTAGTTTAGTTTTTTACAAAACTCAGGTAAGTAACTGCCCCTAACTGTTGTTAGACACAAGTTGTTAATTAGTGAGCTTTAAGGGTACTGGTATAGACTTCTTTTTTGAGAGCATCAGGCTAACTGTATTCCTCTACTTTAAGTATTTATGCTAAACTAATGCCTCCTCCCAGCTTTAACTCTACAATTATTGCACATGAGAGTGGTATCGATCTACTCTTGGCAATAAAGCAAATACGCTTATTTCCCAAAATGTTAACTGTCCCTTTCCAGAGGTACAGAGGCAAAAGTTTATATTCCTTCTTAGGTTCTGGGAGAAACCTTTTTGGCTCCAAGTTCCCCAAAAGGGGTGCTCTTTGTGTTTGGTGTGTGGTACTTGTATAGGAACTTGCGGCGTAGTTTCAGTCATCCCTGACACACCCAGCTGACCTCAGACAAACACTGACTTTTTATCCTGTTGCTTTACATTGCCTCACATTTTCCAATTAAATTATGACAGCCAGCAGATTACACTGCACCTGTGTAAAAGGAAATAATGTTCTCCGAGTCCATTTTCGAAATGACTACTTTTTCAAGAAAGTAAAATGTGTCACCGTTATCTGTCCTGTAGCTGGCCAAGGCTTACGGAATGGACTTCTTTGAGACAAGTGCCTTCACCAATCAAAACATAGCAGAGGTGAGTTTATCTGAACTGAATGTAATGACCATGTACAGAGTAGTGACACAGTCAAAGAGCGACATGATTAGATCATATTCTATTTTGAGTAATGTAATGACAGGCCTTAGGGAATTGCACTCAAGACCCCTGGTTTACAAGACCAGTGCTCTAACCACTGAGCTATGAAGCCTCACTGTATACCAGCAATAACTATGCATCCTAACTGACTGACCGTTTTTCCTTCCAAGACTTTTACACGATTGGCTGAACAGGTGCTGGCAGCCAATAAAAAGGACCTGGATCTTCTCCGAATGTCCACTAATGACGAGATTAATCTCGCTGCTCTGGAGGAAGAGGAAGGACTCTGTGACGGTGCGGCAGGCGACCAAGACAAAGGCTGCTGGTGTTAAAGTAACAATTTAAATGACGTAGTCTGTTATCACCAGAAACTTTGCACACTCTGGGCAACATGTTTCTCTGTTTGTCCTTAGTTGAAACACAGAGGAACACTGAGCTGCAATTTTGAAACCAGCCATGTTCCTCTGTTTCACAAGATCAATGCCAAAAATGCTAACGAGCCATTTCAGAGCAGTTTCATGGACAAAGGTGGAAACATTTTGCCACACAGTGCCAAGTGTGTGGTGGATTAACCAACTGAAGGTCCAAATGTCAAGGTTTAACTCAGTGGGACAGCATGTTCATTGTCTAAAGCACTGATTCCTGTTCAGTTCAGTGTGTCTTCTATTTAAACAAATGCAAACCGCTGTCCACCCTAAATTCTGCAATTGACATACAGTTGAAAAGACTAAACACAAAAATACAAGATTTAATCATCTTTTCTTACAGACTTTGTACAGTGTCCTCATGTAGAGGATGGGGAATGACTTGGAATTGTCCATCGCTGACTTGAAACCTTTCACCATGTTGTATTTCACATTACTTTTCCTAAGCGCTGTCTCTTATATCGATAATAAGGCTGGGTGCCTTGCAAATAAACAATATGATTGGTTACATTTGGCCTACATTTACCACTTTAGTGTTTTCCTTTATGTGGGTATTTTAGCACTCCTAGACCCATAGCCTTTCCACCATTGAATGCATTAGATATAGTGTGGGAAAGTGACCACAAGAGGGTGCTACATGCATTGTGAAAACAACACACACACACACACACACACACCACACACACACACACACACACACACTGAAAAGATGTTCAGTGTTAAATTATGCTAGTTCACTATATTTTATTATGTGTTTGTTTTTGGTTGTAATTGCATTTGCAATGACTACCTTTAATGCAATGGGATTCTAAATATATGCAGCCATTACGTTGTTTTCTTTTATTATTTTCATGCAAATATTGGCTCCATAGAACGTTATGCAGCTTGTAATATCATCCATGTTTGATATTGGCACACATACAGTACATCCTGATCATTTCCAGTCAAGTACACCAGTATTTACACCAAGTTCGTAACCGAGAGAAACATTAAGAGCAAAATGATTCTATTTCCCTGTAGCAGATATTTTTTTCTCTCCATTTTATAGTCTTTGTTAATAACCGAAAATACTATATAGATGGTTTGATACCTGCCCATTGCATTGTACATACCATGTTTTTCAAAGCATTGTAGATCGGTAATCATGCAGATACGCCATTGTTTTAACGTGTTACCATTAGAGGGCTGTATAAACAAGTCCACAGTGATATTCTAGATGGTCTGAAATATTCCCTCTATGATGATAATAATGTCTTGGTCATTCTGTCCTTTTCTCACTGTTTTGTACGGAGTCCAGTGGAGATGCCTTTTCTTTTTTCCCCCCTCAGACTAAACAGGGACAAGCAAGAGTTTTGCATGCGATCCACTCTTCTTTCCTTTTCTTTTATTGCAACTTCAATGAAGTTAATAATCAACTGACCGTAAGACAAGTATAGCATTTGACCAGAGTTGCCTGTTTGAGACTTAAACAGAATGACCCATCATTGGATGAACTTTGGCTACATTTTTTTTGCAACTTAGTAATACTAAATGCTACTCAAAACAATTGTTAATCTGTGCACTGTATGAAATGGCAGTATGTTGTACTGAATGATGTTCTGGACTAAGCTCTAGATACACAACGGGTTGTTTTCAAGAACTATTTTTTTTTTCTTTCTTTAAGACTACTTCAACTTGTATTTGTGGAAATATATTACATGCAAAATGTCAAATGCAACATGTTATTCTTGGAGAGCAGATGTCACATGTTTATGAGTAAATACTTGCAGATATATGACTCGGTGCTAGCCTGTCTTCTTGGTAATGTCGAGACCCGGGGATCCCTTGGTATGAGACGGGGACACAGTACATACTGTTGCACTGTGTTAGAGTAACAAGTACCGAATGTCCCAGGAGAATATGATCCTAGCTATAACACAAAGAAACACACACAAAACAGTGGACTGTAAAGGCCTATTGTGCACATTCTCCTGATTTATACATTAAATCATGAATCACAATTTACTATATAATGTGGTTGCAAGCCAGAAGGGAACTAAATATTTCAGATATTATTTGACATTTTCAAATAATGGGATGTTAAGGTATGAGTTACAGATAGCATGCACATTTACAAAGGATTTCAATTAATATAATAAACCAGGCAGGCAAGAGAACATGTATACTTCTCCTGCATGTTCTGTATCTTATTCTGCATTCATCCCCTTAAAAAGGGGGACAAGACGTGATGAGTGACATGTCATTATTTGTTCATGTAGTGGTGGTGAACACAATAATAACAATATATCAAGTAAGGACTGAGTAACTGCTGAAGCCAATGTCTGGATATTAATAAGAATATTTTTAAGATACTGATACACAGAGGTGGGCAATATGGAGGTAAGGTTAGGTAATCTTCAATCACAAAAATGGTATGACTATTTTTTGTGCTTGGTATAGATGTTATTCAAACATACTTTCTAGTCCAAAGCCAGATCTTTTGTCCACTGTTTGACCTCGAACAAAGTGTCACACAATTGTGATAGAATGCCCCTGCATGATAAAGATCTAGTATGCAAATCTTCAGTTGTAACATACACACTTCTAAAATTGATTAGGATGAGGAAATTGTAGTGGCACATTTATCACTATATCATATGGATAAATATGTCAGGCGAACGTATGTACTGTACGTACTTACAGAAAGTGGATATTAGGAATGTTTATGCTACTTCCTAATTTGACCACTAGATGACAGATTCACTCTGTTATTTTCTTTTGTATCCAAGCCCACTTTTAGAGTGAAAAGTGTCATGGTGAAAAATTTTATATTTACCTACAGTGTTTCATATATATAATATATACAACAATAAGCAGAACTGATACTTACCACAGAATCATGTATTTGCCATCTGGTGGTCACTTTTAAAGTGTAGACAGTTTTAGCGGCCTACAATCCTTTACATATAAATTTAATGTACGCAGAAAAATGGTTGTAATATAAATTGTCATGAGTTGTCAGTGATGGTCTTCTCAGTGAGAATTACGGGAAGAAAAGCTGCAAAGTTTTTGTCATCACCTCATCTGAGTTGTTAATGTTGTGAACTCATTAAAAGCTCTTTGGGTGAAATTAGCATAACGATGAATATGCATGCAGAACTGTTGTCTGCTTGACAGATATGACAGCTCAGTATCTCTCTCACAGCTGAGTGACACACAGACACACGTACAGAATAACAAGTCAACTTGCACGCTGACACATAGCACCCACGCACACACATGCACACACACACACACACATATATGTACTAAAAGATTGTGCACAGTGTTGTTATGAGAAGAAGCCCATCATCATCATCCTTTTCTGCAACACAATCCCACACCACATTACTCCAGGTCTTGCAGCTGTTTAACATTCGGCCATATGGTGTGTGTGTGTGTGTGTGTGTGTGTGTGTGTGTGTGTGTGTGTGTGTGTGTGTGTGTGTGTGTGTGTGTGTGTGTGTGTGTGTGCAGCGGTTGTGAGTATAAATGACTGAATGTTTGGGAGTTGGGGTGATAAAACTATCTGTGCGTGGTAAAGTGAGCGAGAAGGAGGAAGACATTCAAGCACTCTGATAAGGACAGGTAGAAAACAGAGGACAGTCCATTTATGTTCACACAAGCGAGAGAGAGCTGAATTCCCTTGACCCAAACACCATACAAGCTTGGATTTGTACAGTTCTGTGAACACTGAGGTTCCTTGGCCAGCTGGCAACACTCAGACTGGAAAATAAGGAGAAATACTTGTGACTATGACCGTAAATCCATTTTGTAAAAGTAACCTTGAGTGTAGGGAGACTAATGATTATTGTTTTTTAAGATTGAAATTGCCTAATAAACTTTTCTGTTTATTTAACAAACATTAATTGCAAGCACATTCACAATAAGTCACACATGGAATCATTTTAGCATGTTACTAGTCTGCGGACTAGCATGCTACTGACTATGTTTGGCCCTTACCATCCCGCCATTGTTACAGCTATATGTCGACTAGTCAATTGGCTCAATGGTGTTTTTTGCCTCCAACGTTGCCTTCCAGGCAGCTAACCCTGCCCATGACCCTGAACATAACCATTGCCACACTGCCTGGAAGGAGATGTTGGGGGCAAAAAATACCAAACATCAGTCAATTGGCCTCTTCGGTAGAGCTGGTTACATTTAGCCCACAAAGTTGTTTGAGGGGAAAAAGATAAAGTTTCCTTACTTCGGAAACAGAAACGGAAAATTCCAGTTTTACTTTGTCCTCTGCTGATTCTAACTTCTAACTACTAACTTCTGAATGGCTGTGCCTCAGTGGTAGAGTGGTCGCCTGCCAATCGGAAGGTTGGTGGTTGAATACCTGGATCTGCAGTCCCAATGTCCTTGGGCCAGACACTGAACCTCGAGTTGCCCCCGATGCTGCACCATCGGTGTGTAAAATGTATCAGTTTGTACCTGTCCTATGTAAAAGCGCTTTGAGTAGTGGTTGAGACTAGAAAAGTGCTATGTAAGAACAGTCCATTCTACCTTTAAAGTGTTTTTGTTTTTTCATCACTTGGGGGCAGAAGAACTTCACAACAATCTGTAAAACTCCCTAACTCTGACAAATGATTGCCTTATTTAGATGTTGTGGTAATATGACTCATTTGGAATCATATTTTGTACGTTCAATTTCTGCATTTATTTTTAGCTTTTGGTCTCCATAAACTCTGCATCTTAGTAGCTTTGAGATACCTGCTTTCTTCATTAACAAGGTGCCAATTTTGTCTGATGGACGGGTAGTGTACTGTCAGTTTACCTATGGGTTTCTTTGCTGAGAACAGCTGCCCACCACCGGACACAGAGTGGAGTTGCAGACCAAAACAAATAGCTAAAAGAGACTAAAAAAGCTCAATAGACCTGAAGAGGGCTGCAGACATGATGTTTCACAGTACACATAAAATCATGACTTCAATTTATTCTGTCTTCATAAGATTGTTTTCTAGTGATCGTGATTTGACAAACAATTCTGTCATCGCAATCGTTTGAAAATAATTACAGGCCATTTTGCACTTGTTCATGAAAACATCTTTTGTGAAGATGAATAATTGTGCTGTGTCAAGACAACATTATCTGTGACCACAGGAAAACAAAACATGAAAATAATAATAAACTGTTATAATGAATATGTAGCCTATAATTTGCTAATCAGGTGGATGACATCTCAACACAAGATTAGTCATATGTTTAACTGGCAAAAAATGCTCAGTGCCCAGATGTAAACAAAATAAAATGAAATTCTGAATGAACTGAGAGACCACATAATACATTTAGAGTCACAATCAGAACAATCAAGTGTTCACACTCACTATTACCACCTAAGTAAAAACTTCCTGCGAAGACCACCAGAGTCCCTCCACTCACCGAGTTCTAATCCTGAAATACCAGCTCGAGAGCTTTAATTAACTGCTGTAGCACTCTGCCAAACCAGATCCTGACACCCTCCCCTCCGCTCTGCACTTCCCAGTATTCTCGCCAATGCCTCCATTGCAAATGGAGCTGTAGCTTCATGTTCACATCGAGCCAGAAAATCAGTGGAGAAAATAGACTCTAAATCACACATTCAGATGTAGCAGTGTAGGTGGAAGGTTTCTTGGACAGCCAGATCTTACATTGAATCATTTTGTACTCGTTCTTCTATTGCCACTTGTGGTTGCACTGTGCTTTTTAAAAGCTACCTGTGTTCTCATGAACCACCTCCATCTATCCTCCTTAACAATATCTAAAAAACAAACTGAGTGGGAAGAGCTGTAGAAACATCTCCTTCCAAAAGAACAACAACAGAAACAGAGCTTTTGAGCACACTCTAAAATCATTGTTTTGGTTGTTTGGCCTTTCGAACATCTAATTCCATGATAACCAACACTACGCAATTTCTATCAGCTAATGAAGATGTCCTGTGATTTAAAAGCTACAGAACAGCTTTGAATTTGATTTGAGCTGTGATTGTTTTGTCGAAAGTAACCATGTTTGCATGACTCAAGCATGTGTTCATCTACTTTTAGTCACTGCCAAGGAAGACACGGGGCTTATCCAAAGCATTGTGAATTCTGTTTTTATTGGTGAATCACTTGCTCAACAACTTGTCACACAGATCAAGCTTTAATCCTGCCTCCTTCCTTTCAATCGCATTAGAAACACTGAGCATGTGCGTGTTTCAGCATTTGATCGCTTTCTAATAGTGCCATCATCCCAGAAGCTGGAGCTGGGCCCAAACAGCAAGGGGTGAACATCTACTGACATGCAAGAGATTGGTGGAGATTCACATCTGACTTGGATAGTACCTTCTCTTTTCTAACATCTATTTTTTCAACCTCAGCCCCCAAATCCCATCACAGTGTGTCCGTATCCAAGCCAACCATTGGCTCGCCTTTTCCCCTCCCATCCATACACATGAAGTTGGGAATCCAAACAGTGTCTCCTCAGGACAACCGATGCTATTTCTGTTTAGGAAATGTACAATGAGAGTGTACACGTGTGTGTGTGGGGGTGTAGGGGGGGGGGGACTGAAAGGCAGCAGCAGAGTGTGTGTTCATACATACAGATAGGTAGGTGTGTGTGTATGTATGTGTGTGTGTGTGTGTGTGTGTGTGTGTGTGTGTGTGTGTGTGTGTGTGTGTGTGTGTGGTGTGTGTGTGTGTGTACATACCCTTATGTGCATGCTTACACGAGGTCCAACTGCAATGCACTTGTTCTTCTGCAGGGTGCTGTGATGTCATCCTCCCACCTCTCCACTGTGTTTTCACACCAGTGTGAGTCACACCGCTCCAGTTCTCTTTGTAGGGAGGTGTGTGTGTGTGTGTGTGTGTGTATGTGTGTGTGCATTGAGTGCCAAATGGGGGGGTATTTTGAACTTGAATTCTGTTTATACCTCTACTTTTTCAAACATATCTTAAAAGAGTTCTCTGTAAGTTCCTGCACTCAAAGGGAGGCAAGGATCATAGTGCAGTGCAGCTTTTGACAGACAGCTCGCATGATAATCCTTTGAGAAACCACCCATTCTCTGTAGCACTTGCAGAGATGGAGAACAATATATAAATACTAGGCTGATACTTGTATATTCATCTCTAGCAGTGCAATTTTGTGTAATATAAGTATCTTACTATACGTATTTAGTATGGAGTTTGCATGGAGCATTAACAATGACAATTTAAATTCTAATGGGCTAGACTTGTCTGAAAACTGAAATGGGAAGAACTGTGAAAAAAAGAGTTTGACAAAGTTGTTTGAGTCACAAAAGAAATAATCCAGCTACATTAAATGAACAAGAAAACAAATAACAAAACTGTTATTTGCATATTATGCTACTATTACCCGCTGCCAGACTCAAAGGGAGGGTGATAAAGGTACAAGATAAGAGGAAAGCCTGCCTTACTATTTTGCTTTTTATTTTTTTTACTTTAATTCAATAGACTCAATATGTTACTACCAGTACAATTGAAGCTGCCCCCAAAAAAATAAACACCCAGTCAATAATTCATTATTTACCCTTCCTTAGTCTTGTCTTTGCTGTGTTTGTTTAAGCAACTGGCATTCAACTTTGTGGACAAACCTTTAAGGCATGTTCAAATAAAACTGATTGCTTAGGGCTTGTGATGAAGTGGATTATTTGTGTAGCTTTAACTGCTTAAAATCAAGTACATATGAGCCACATGCCCCCGCTTCAGACTCTAACACATACACTGGAAAAACATACATAGCTGTTATGATAATGTGCCAACACTACAGAAGAATATTAGGGCCACATGTGAAAAATCCTTTTGAGTTCTGAGTTTAAAGTCAGAAATCTGACCTTGTTCACAGAATTCTGATTTTTCTTAGGCTACATTCACATTGCTACATGTTTGTTAAAAAAAAAAAAATCTTTTGCTACATTTCCACCTCGCATTCACTCTGGCGTTTCAGAGCCTCTAAACTGGAGAAATTCGACACCGACGCTGACGCCATCAGTCATGACGTCTCGTTCTCTGAGTCAAAGCTACTAACGTCACCATGGTAACTACCAGCAACAGGTGGAGTGTACATGCTGCCTCCTGTTGACCCAAGCACGCACATGCCCGGTATACGAGAATGTTCATGAGATGTGCTGTTTGGGCGTGATTGTTTAAACGGGGATTAGTTCTTCTGCTGTAGCTAAAAACACTTGTGTGTACGGAGATCACTTTTGATTCAAAACTCTGCTTAAAAACCAGAATGTAGCAGTGTCTCAGAATTCTGATTTTGAACTCAGAATTCTGACTTATTTCTCAGAACTCAAATACATTTTGGCCCTAATCCTCTTCCGTACGACCCCAACCAATCATCCGTCCATTCTCAAAAGTGCTTGTCCGGGTTAAAGTCATGATATCAACATAATAAATAATGTAATTTCCATCAGCCTCAGCTGTACTTTGTGTGTGGTGCTTATAAGCAAGTGTTAGCATGCTCACGCTCTCAACTAAGATGGTGTGCATGGTAAACATTACCTGCTAAACTAGTTAGCATGTTAACATTGCGATTGTGAGTATTTATTTGTATTTTACTTTATTAATCCCACAAGGGGAAACTACACTTTTCACTCTGTTGTTATTACACACACAGGCCTGAATTACACACACATGCTCAGGACCTACACATGCACTAATGGAGAGATGTCAGAGTGAGGGGGCTGCCCATGGAAAGGCGCCCCGAGTGGTTGGGGGTTTGGTGCCTTGCTCAAGAGCACCTTGGCAGTGCCCAGGAGGTGAACTGGCACCTCTCCAGCTACCAGTCCACCACCATACTTTGGTCCGTACGGGGACTTGAACCAGTAACCCTCCAGTTCCCAACCCAACTCCCTATGGACTGAGCTACTACCACCCCCAAGTATGGTAGCATGCTGAAGTTAGCATTCAGCTCAAAGCACAGCTGTATCTGAGTTCAGCCAGGTTCTAATTGGACTGTAACTGGTCTCTTTCTTGAGTCAGGTTGTTGTAACCATTGTCTAACACCCAGGACCATCTCCCTTTTTTCCACACAGAGTTGCTCTTTGTAACTGTGACTTATAAACAGCAAGCAAATAAAGAAACACTGTCAACCAGCAAACAATAAATGTTGCTGTTCTCCTCCTCTCTGTCTTAAAATATTTGCCAATCATTCAGCCTGGTGAATTAATTCCACCAGTTTACTCTCACAATAACAATGTGCAACAAAACACTAATTGGACACACACTCCAATCAAGACACAGTGGTCTCCACTTATGAAAAACAAGCGCATCAAATTCTATCTATTTTAGGAGCACACTGTCTGCATAATGCCCCTTAGTAATGAGGACAAAAGAGCCAGTGTGTGTGAAAACAACTTGTCGCCGTTCTTCATGTCAATCTCTATTAGTGGAGGAGCGCCGCTTGAGTGGAACTTTGTAAATGGGGCCCATTCTTTTCATTCCTCTGCTTCGAGGGGCAACAGAGACAGGAATTCCATCGCTCTCCCTCTGTGGGTTACTGTGGTCATGTATCCTTTAGGTGGCCGCCCCATGTCTGACTTCACAACTTGACATCTTAATATATCTCAGACAGTCACCATCAGATATGATAGCACAACGTTTGATGCTGTGATCTAAAGGGAATGCTAGGGGTCAAAGACTGAGCTTTAAAAACTCCCTCATTAAGATGTCTTCTTTCACCACACATCAGTCTATTATACGGCCCAGAGAGAACATGAAAGATAATAGTGAAGGAAGTACAGACCAAGATGCTGCAAGTGCAAACACATGCTCCGGAAACTCATGGAATGAAAGGCCTCCAATGCTACCAAGTGGGAACGGCAACGTTATCTGTTGTTTTGTACCACATTATTACTACAAAACTAAACCTAGGCAAGGCAAGCCAAAGCAGCTTTATTTGTATAGCACATTTCACCAACAGGGCAATTTAAAGTGCTTTACACAAAATCAGATAAAACACAAGTATCCTCAAAAATACTTGAGACTACCTTCACACTAATTAGTCAATTTTAGTACTACCTTTCGTGATCACCCTCAGTGTCACCACCATTCACAACCCTAAGCACGCTTTAGTATGTATTGTGTTATATTAGAAAATTATATTCAATATAATACCTATATTCAATAAAAAAATTAAGTAGAAAAAACATTTGATGTTTGAGCGTAGGGTTGAGGAACATTGTTGGCCCCACAATGCAAAGCACAAAGGAAATGGAGGAGCTACACACAGTATCAAAACATTAAAAACAATTTGGTGAACAGCTCCAGGAAGATTGTGGGGAAAAAAGACAAAGAAATAAACAACAAAGAAATAAGCATTACATCCTTGGGGGAACATTTAGATTTGTCTTTTTTAATGTTTAATTGGCCGTGTTATTTGAAAAGTCACAGTTGTATGGTATATCAGGACAATTAGTATGTAGCAAAAATTCAGTGTCTACAATTAATATGTAGTATGGAATTGGGACACACTGATTGTTTTATTGTATACTAACAAAATCAACATGAGACAGTACAATTTCTAGTACATACTGTGGATAATAATGTATGGAACTGGAACAAAGCGTATGGCTTGATAAGACCAAATTCAAACTACTTACAAATTGTAACCATATTTTGTGAACGCAGTACTGTACATTCACACTGAAAAAGTGACTTTTGAATGTCCCGCAATACACAATGCAAGTGGAAGCTATTTTCTATTGTTGTGTTTTCATATATGTATCAAGGGGTTGATTTCCAAAGTTGTTTATTTTATAATTTCCCATTGAAAACCGAAAAGTACAGTTCTTTGTAGTGCACAACTTAATATAAAAATGTAAAAATATATACTATAAAGATTAAGTACTGAGACACTGACATTAAGCTGATGAGAGTATCTAAAATACTAATATTTTTAATGTTATTATAATATTCGACATTTCCATTATCAGTATTGGATAGATACCCTGCATCAACAGATACCTTAGGTTGAGGTATCAGAATCGACATTTGGAGAAAAAAAGTTGGATTGGTGCTTCTCTAAAGATAAGTCCTATTTACAGTATCTACATTACTGTGTAACACTTTAGTTGGTTGAATAAAATAGGGATTTAGCTATGTTTTTCCCCTTCAGACAGCTAATTCAAGTGTACACTCTCACCACAAACAAGGAAGGTCACACACACACACACACACACACACAAACACACACACACACATAATGCGTCTCACTATCTTTGTGGGGACCCATCCGCGACATAATGCAGACCCTAGCCCCTTACCCTAACCCAAACCATTTCAACTAAATGCCTAACCCTAACCCTTACCCTCACCCTAACCATAACCTAATTCTAACTCTAATCCTAAAACACACACACACACACACACACACACACACACACACACACACACACACACACACACACGTTTCTCTGCAGCAGACAATTTTGAGAGGCTGCACAGCCTGCTTCTCAAAATATTCTTTTTTTAAGAATAGTGGATCAATGTATCATTTATCTTTTAATTTAAAAATGTAGTTTGAGTTTAGGGTGTTTAGAAATATCGTATTACATTGTTTTTGTAAAGGAAACAGATTAAAGGAGATGCAGGACACTTCTCAGGCCATACAAACCTCATAATTTCTCAAAAAGTGTTCTCAAGTTGTCACTATTTTCTGCTGCCCAAGTAACTGCCTCATTATTTTGTTGGCGTGACAAACAGTAAGTTATTTATCGTTGGCGATCTGTCTTCTCTATGCTTTAATCCATTCTGAATTGCATTCTGTGCCTTACCCAATTAGACTATTTGAGGTAATCCTGGGGGAGCAGTTCTTCACCAGAGAACAATACAAACCGCCCACACTAATATCCGCCCCACGACAGAATGGGGTGGGTAGTGTGAGGACCCACATAGCTACAGGAATAGAGAGGGTTTTAATGACAGTAATCTCTTTTCCTTTGTCTTTATTAGATTATGTAATTCTGGATGACATTTTAGACAAATGGGTGCATAGATGGAAAGTGGAAATGAAAGGAAGGCAGAGGTAAATGTAAAGAAAATGAGTAAATGAAGATGAGAATATGAAGTACTGTCCCCGGAACCAGAATTAATAATTATAGAGAAGAAAAGACAGACAGACTTTGCGGACAGAGAATACAGAGAATAAGGTTACAACTAGTCAGAGGTGGTTATGTAGGAAATACAGATGAATTCCTGTGTCTCCCATACTATTCACCCACTCCTTATGTTGGTACCTGCTGAGCTGCTTTAATCAGGGCAGTGTTCTTTCTCTTATCTAATCAAAATTGTATGCTGAAATAATTAATGCAGCCTAGGTGAGCAAAGCAAGCAGGCGGAATTTGCAAAGCTGGGCTTACAGCATTGAAGTTATCAGTTTTTGCACTAAATGCGTCATTGTTGCTGTCTATATAGCCTATATTCATTTCATTAAAACTTTGAGCTGTTTGCGATATTTACAATCTGGTGGGTCTTTCAAAATCAGAGGCGATAAAAGATAAACTTTTTCCAAGGGTTATCAAATTATCAGAAGTGGGGAATAAATAAGTTGCCTACATTTACTCAAGCAGGCAACTGAAGTCAAAGTCTGCTTATATGTCTTGAGGAGCACTCATCAGCACAATGGGGTGATATAAATCACTGTGTAAAGCAGTATTTTTTAAGCTGCTCTAATGAATATCTTGATGTTTACAATGGATCAAATGAATGTGAAAAGTCTGAAAAATATTTATGGAGCTATTTATTGTCTTTCAGCTAACATAAAAGTCATGACTTTTAGAATCCAGAATGTTACTATTTTGATTCAGATAACTGCTCTCATAAGCTACTGCATACACAGCACCAAATGGCAGTGAAAGTTACCAAGTGCGGGTAAAAAAAAGTCAAACATCTAGCAGGTTAAGCCAGTTCTTGCAAAGTTGGTGGCCTACAACAGGCCTAAAAGGAGAGTGAATATTGGACTTATTGGACATATTTTCTTTGTCAAACAATAGTTTCAAAGGTCAAAAATGAACCTTGAAGCTTAATAATGGATCAATCTAAACAAGCTACACGAGGTGAAACACAGTATAGGCCTACTTGTGGCTCATTATGATGTCATAATTGAATCACCTTCATCTTATTGCCAGAATACCTGGTATCAAACAATCCAAGTGGTTGCCCAGTCATTTTACTACAAGCCTGCTGGATGCAAACTGGTGCAATACCAGCTACCGGAGTTTAACCATCAACACCCATACCTAACCCCACAAACACCAGTTGCTTAAGGAGGGAAAACGTTGCAAAAAAAGCCCATCCGATTCTGTTGCCAGAGCAACGCTCTTCCTCTCTCTCCCATCCTTTCACCAGCAATCTGCCCGCCTGTGCATTTTGTTAAACTCTCGCGAGACCGCACAGTCCAGAAGTCCGACTGCTCTGATTCGTATCGCGAGTACAGAGCCCAGAGGAGTTGAGAGGCGGTGACCTCATCGTCGTCGCGAGGCGGAGCGAACCGCTGCAACTTTAGATGAACTTCTGATTTGAACAAACCGAGAGGCGGTCGGCGGAGTGCACGACAACAACAGACGCGAAAGGTGAACAGATACGAAGTATTTACAGCCTGTTCGTTTTTATCTTTACCGGCCGTGACGGTGTGTGTACGCCGGTGACTGGCCAACGAGAGCGTTATTTTTCCTCTCTTAAACGCCGACAAGGTGGAAATTAATAAAGGTGAGTGCGCTCTCTCCTCCGTTGGTCTTCCCACTGACACAAGCGATATCAACACTGTTAGTTTTTAGTCAAGTTGTTCATGGTTTATTTGTTATCTGTGCATTTCGACATTTGAGTAAACGTGCATGCGGTCCATACCAAGATTTCACGCAACGCTTCGGAGGGAAAACTACACTAAAAAGTTTATCTAGCAGGCGGATAATGTCAGTAACGCTACGCTGTGGTGTGTCACGGCTCATGCACCGCCTTATTTTCTAGCTGACTGCATTACCTTTATTTCAGCGTGCTCTCATATCAACAATGTCGTTAGCGTAACATTTAAATATTTCTGGCCACCATTCAGTTCAGTCATTCATGTCTCTCCAGACAATCTACAGTTTAAAAGGTAGACACCGTGGCTCTTAAAGAAACAGGAACCCCATCAAAATGACGATCAGATAAATGTAATTGTTGTTTGGTTAAGTTCCTGCCTGACTGTTGTGTAATTGGGATGGCTGGCAGCAGTTGCTATTGCGGGTTTCCTGTCCATATCAACCTCGCTGACCATCTTTTTACTTGTGGACACAACCGTTACCAGAGAAATACCTGTCGAACTTCCCAAGCACCTCTTTCTCTCTGAAGCTCTTCGTGCAAAGTCATGATTGTGCAGTGCAATTTGTTGTCACGCATTGCTGTCGTTTGCATGGGTTGTCTGTTTGGACATTTACTGTGCTTCACCAAATCTCTGAAAGGTGTGGATGCACATAGAAATCCTTCAGTGAAGTGCGACGTGTGTTGTTGTTGTTGTTTTTTTTGCAGGGAAAGTTGATTTGCTTCTCCGAAAACCAGAATTCAAGCTTATGAAAATGTTATTAATCATGCATAATCTGGTACTGAAGGAAACATTGCAGACCTAGGAATTTGCAGGAAATCACATATCAAGTTGAAGCATAATTTCTATCCAGTGCTCTGTCAAAACCTCATTAATCAAAATGGCCGTCTGTGTTGTCTAGTCAGATATGAATAGTGATATAACAGTGCTACATTTAAGTGATGAAGGTGCCATCAAGGCTTCAAACACAAAATGAACAAACTCAATTCTTCAAATTAGTGCTGTCAAATGATTAAAATATATTTGTTTGTAATTAATCACATTAATGTCATAGTTAACTCACAATTAATCACACATTTTTATCAATTCCATTTTAATTTTCTAATTTTAATGCTCTTATCAACATGGAAATGTGGATTGGCTTGCTTTGTGCAAATGTTTTTTTTTTTTTTTTTAATTTATTTTATTGAAAGCATCATTGGCATGTAGCCTACAGTAGTGTTCAATTTCACACTAACATTCTCATTTGGAGCCAATAATCTCTCACACAATGTAACACTGTCCATCCAGAGTGATAGAGTAAGACAACTCTCTCTATGACTCTGTGTCCATCAATAATAGGGTGGAGAAAAAAAATACTTTGAGGGGGAGGGGGGAAATTAGCATCAGCTGTGTGCTTGGCCATCAGGTGGTATTTCAGACTGGACGTGCTGCGATGATAGCTCAGTTCACAACGACCAAACACACAGATCACTTTGGTCTTGTTAGTGGAACATTTGCCAACTTTTAAAAAGGAAACTTTCCATTCAGAATCTTATTGGCATCCGTTTCGGCGTCTCGCGCTCGACATCCACTCAAAACGTAACGCTACTACTCGTTGGCCACCTTGCAAAAAGTGTGTGCAACATGCCGCTTGTTTTGTTTCTGGTCTGGCTAGATCCGGTGTGGTGTTGTACTTTTTGTAACGTTACTAGTTGTTGGAAAAGCATGTGAGAGAAACTACAAAGTTTGCTAAGCCAAAAAGAAGATTAATCTCTTGATAAAAAAACTTACGCTTTAAAATGGGTTTGCGTTAACGCTGTTAATAAAGACTTTAACTGACAGCACCACTACAAATATAACTCAATATAGTCCGAGCACTCATTCAAGTTAGCTTGTATGCAAGTTTGTTAGTCCATGTGTCTGAGATCTTCTCTCCCTAATGACACCCTGAGAGGAATTCTTGTTGTAAGTGCCCCCCCCTAGTAGCTGCTCTGTCTTGTGTTATTGCTGCGATCTCAACCTGTGTAGTCTGTCCCTAGGCTACCAGCTTCAGCCTCCCGGGGGGCTGACATACACCCATAGAAACACACTGCTTCCTCCTTTGACAAGTCCTAAATGGGCACGTCAAAGAGCTCTCATCTCCATTCATCGGGTGGCCGGGATGGGTCAGATTCTCAACTTGAAGCAGCATTAGAGATATATTCTCTCCGAGACAGCATTTCAACTGCTTTGTCTGCTTTGCTTTGGCTACTGCAGCCCCTGTGTTGGAGCCCCCAAGACTCTCATTTGTTAGCAGTTGAACATCTCAAGCCGTCAGCGCCTTCTTGTCTGTGCCTGTGAATGCTGCGGCTGAGCAGATCTGGAGGCTGTGTTGCATTTACAATATTACGTAGGCAATTGAAATTTTGTGTAGGTGGCGGCGCACATGTTCTGTGACACATGTAGCCGCCAAATTAAAGGGGAGGTGGGAGAAAAGAAAAAAGAAAGGGAAAATAAAAATGTCAGGGTTGCTGTTGGGGAGCTAAAAGATTATGAAAGGGCTTTTGAGATGGAGAGCAGCTGAAACATCTCTCTAGGTGTCCCTGGATTAAGCAGCTGGATTTAGCTAAAAAATCTTACTTCGAAAGGGCTTCAACCCTCTCCAGCGTAGGCACAGTAGGGGCTCTTATTGGTTAGTTTCAAATGAAAATTGGCCCAGGGCCTTTGTTTTTGCTTGCAAGCAAAGTCTTTAGCTTTATATTTGTATAAAATGCCCTTTGATCGAGATGTGGTCACTCATTCAAAAAAAAAATCCTCTAATGTGTAGCCTAGGCCTATCTGGAACAGGCAAGGCGTTTGGCAGTGTACACAAAGACAAATCTGGCAATTGCGAAGTCAGGAAAAAGCGTCTCATAGCCGGCCAGCTTGCACTGTCTACATGCAATTCATTGCGCTGACAGGAGCTAATAATGGGGTTTTACCTGTTTACGATCTCCCTCACTATCCTCACTATGCCCCCCTCCCTTACCCGGCTACTTTCTTCCATCTCTGCCTCGTCCTCCCCTTCTGTCTCACTTCTGTCGCTATTTCTTTACTCTCCACCTCCTGCGATTCCCCCCTGGCTGCTCCCATCACTGCCATTGCCTTTCTCTCTCGTCCTGCTTCCTTCCTGTTGTGGAAAGCATGTCAGGACCAACATTCTCATCATTATTGTCCCTCACCTTATCTATCCTTCTCTCTTGTCCCCATTCCCCCTCCCTCTCTGTGGACTTCATTTCTTCTTTTCTCTGTGTTTCTCTCCCTCCCCTTCTTCTCTGTCTCTCTGCATGCTGAAGATTGGAATGTGAGTTCTCTGCGTTTAAGGTCTTGGGGTGGGTTGTCTCTTGAGAAATACCAGAACAAGAAATACTCGTTAACAGTGAATAGATCACATTGCAGGGCAGAATAATTTAATAAAACTACTAGGACCTGGCTGTGTTAGATTTTTAAGGTGGCCTTCTTGCTCAAATACTGTGCAGATTTTGACCTTAACCTGAATTTAATAACAAGAGATTTGTGTTAAATGCATCTCTTCCAACTACAACAGCATCCCCCTTTCACTCTGGGATGGCTCTAGGGTGCCAGCTAATTAGCATGGACTATTATAAGCATAATTCACATTATTTGTCAGGTCTGACAGGAGACAGTACACAGGAAGAAATGGTCTGATGTTGGAAGGGAGAGTCATGAGAACCACTGTTATGGATGAACTAGTGTCCCTCTCAAGTAGGCATGGGCTGGTATACAATTCTGAAGACCTGATATCCTTCAGCAAAAATATCACGGTTTTATGATATTGCAATTACAGCTTTAAAATGTATTTTTTTGTTAAATGTGTATAAAAAACTATTTTAGTTTTTCTCTCCATTGAACCCAATGTATTTTATTTTTAACCTGTACAGCATTGCTGAAAAGCTTAGGTCTTTGTGCTCCCTGAAACTTTTTTGAAGTGCCAGTCAGCATATTGTTTTCACGTAACAAATGACCCTTGCAGTGTTTTCTCTGATATGTGAAATTATGTCTTTTGATCCATGGTAGTTTCCAGAGGATACATTGGGGACCCTGTTGAGGCTTTCAGTTGGCAGTGTCAGGGCCTTTGTCATTGCAGCCAGAGAAGGAAAAAGAGGGCATTAGAATAAACAAGCTAATTTCGCCATTGCACCTGACGTGGGGGGATTTAAAAGCTAAATCTTTCCTGGCATTGGATCCATTTCTTTTTCTCCATTTTCTCCTCTCTGTCTGGTGAAATAACTTCTTAATTAGGGCTGGAAAAGTGGATTATAGCACATGAAAGCAGCACGGATCATCTAAAACCCCCCCCAGATTTCAGTTGTGACAGATGAGCAAAAAATCTATAAAAACATCATGAAACAATGAATAGGCAGGCTAATCGGAGAGGGGGGGGGGGGCGAAAGGGGAGAGAGAAAGAGAGAGGCATTACAAGCCAGGGTGGATAGTTAACACCAGCTAAAACTTACATTGTAATCTCAATTGTATCGAAATCGCTATCAAAGCCTATTAAGGACATAACAATTCCAATGTTGTTATGTCCTTTAATAGGCTTTGATAGCAATTTTGATCTGCTCAAGCACAGCAGGCTGATAAAGCTAAACCTTTGAAGATGACTTTTTGAAAAAGGCTGAACCCAAGTTACCCAAGTCTAGTGGAGTATTTCATTACATCTAGAGTATTTCATCCTGCCAACTGTTACCTTCATGTGGCCTTAGGGCCCTTTTAGCCTCATGCATTGATCCAAAATGTACCAGTGTTTTGAGATTGATTTGAATGGTTCAACACACATTCCAGCCGGCTTTGTGACTCTGCTCCCGCTCACAGATTTAATGTAAGTATGATACTGCTCAGCTTTGGGTAAACAACACGTATTAACTCGTAATAAATATTGGAATACCATGCTATTGAATAATTGTAGGATTGTTGTAACCTTGTTCCTCTAGCCCTCTAAGACGAAGTGTACGTTGTTGGGGTAACTTTATTTTTCATAGGTACTTCACAGAAATGTGAGTATGATTCTGTGATTTAGTTGTGATCTGTTATAAATGGTTTGCAAAACTGAGAGAACAGTCACAACGTGGCAACTGTCTGGTTTGAAAAGTCAAGTGCAGGTGGAACATGTGTTCATTAATCTGCATCATAAATGGATTTGTGTGTGAAATGGATGATGGTCTCAGAATGTTTTCCTGTCTTCGACACCATGACTGTGCAGAGGAACTGTAAATTTTATCCCCAAACATGTATCGTAACATTGCCGAAATTCCCACCAACTGCCCTGCCATCTGTTGTCAAGCAGACCGAGCTCTCACATTTCTGTCTTGCTGAATGACTAAAAGGATGTTGCTACTGTTTGCTGCCTGGGCTGGTATTACTGATGGAAGTGCTTTTCTGACCCTGTTGGATTTGTTAATTGTTGCTGTCTCTCCGGTACTATTTGGGGGAAATTAGTTTGAGTGTGTGGAGCTGCAACCTGAAATTTATGCAAGCTATTTGTCAGATAATAACATAGCTATTTCAACACTCAATAGTTGAGTTGTGTTTCCTTTCAACTGTCACGTGAATTTTAAGCAAACAATTGAAATGTTGCAAAAAAAATTTCCATTTCCATCAACTCGTCTGGAGTGAACTAGGCTACAGCGTAGTTTTGTCATAAGTTGAAGCTCTAGTTGACGCAGGGCTATAATTCTAACGGAGTTGAAAAATCGTGTTTTCTAGCCGGAAACAATACATGTCTCCCTGGCTATCTAATAACATTAAGAGAAGTCCTTGGTTTAATTGAGCAAGTTTAAATCGTTCTTTCGTGTCTGTGCATCAAAATAGGTAAATGGAAAAACGCCAGATGTGATAAGGCTGTGATTTGATTGTTGTCAATCTGGAACCAGAATTTCTCGTACAATTTCAACAGCAATCATGTTCAAGTTTAACAGTAATGCCCTCCAGTCGGCAAAGCTCCAGCCAGCATCTTTCAAGAAACCAAGTGAAGAATAATTATCTGAGATATAGCCTAAAAGTTCTCATTTTATGCTTTTTGGATTTTTCCCTTTCCTTTTATTGTGTTATATACCTTTTTTGTGCATGTAATAGGTTTACAAAATGAAAAAGCCCTAAGTCCCCCCCCAAAGGGACTTACCATCTCCAACAGAAAACCCTGTTCACAAACTGCTCCAAACAGCTCTGTTGTAGTCCAGCCGTTTCTTCCGTGACTAACATGCGTCCCTTTGTAACACAAGTTATAATGCTCGCCTAGCTGCTAGCGTGGCACGCCCTTATAGTCTGCTTCTGACTGGCTAGTAGTCTTAACCTTGGTACTGCCAATATGCGACTCCAAACAAAGATGGAACAGAAGTGTGATGCGTCACTCTGTAGCTAAAACAGCTTTTTTTTCCTATTTAAATGAAGCAATGTAAACCTATTCTGATATAACCTCTAAATATGAATATGAACCTGAAAATGAGCGTAATTCTGACCACTCTAAAGCACTTTTATTATGTAATAGGTTATATCTGCAGAAGCTTTATAATTGGAAGTTTTAGCCTTTAAAGCCTCGTTCAGGCGGATTTAAAAGGCCCTCTGTTTTTTGGCTTGCTTGTTGACCTTTCCTTTAATGATTAGTGGACCTTCAACGGAAATATTTTAAGTCTAGGCCAACTAGTCACTTGTTCTTTGCATTGTATTTTTGAGGCTCTTGAGCTTTTTTATCAACTCTGCATGCAAACAGAGTTCTATGGGGTGCAATTAAAGATTTTGTTGACGTGAAAAGAAATCCATTTACACAAAGAAATTTAAAAAAGAAGCCACACCCACCGGCTCATCCAATATAATGTTTCAATTTCAGCGGCTTTTTAGCATTATATCTAGGCTCCAAACTGTGTTTGGCTAACTATATGTTAAAAGGCTACTCATACTCTGCAAGCCTGCTGGTGATGCTCAGAATATCCTGGAAAAGTAGTTATTAATCACTGGCCAGTATTATAATTGTACACTGGCTAACACGCTGTCCAGAACAATCCAGTTACCAGGCAAGGAGCATTGCTAATTTTGTTATCACCCATATGCCCCTGGAACATTTTGGTTTGAATCCAAGCAATCTGATGGCACGATACATCCACTATATTTGATGAATAACTCGGATGCACACTGCAAAATAAGAGCATGGTCAATTGTATTACATAATGCACACAGTTCAGTTTGGGAAAAAGAACATCCCTGTCTTCTGCATGCACGGACGACTCTGACTGTGATTGATGAATGCAGCAAACTGACTGGCTTTGGTTTCATGTTCCAAGGGCTCGGCCAGAACATGAAAAAACTAGTGCACCTGACTCCTGGAATGAGTTACAGCACTTCCTTAAAATCAACTCACTTGCCTTTTGGACACTTTACAAATCTGGTTTTAAACCACCAAACTTCTACTTGTAACTGCTTTACATAACTTTTGCATCCATTCCTAATTATCCTAATTTATTTACCAATTTAGTTTTTGTTTCAGTGTCTTTTTATTATTCTTATGATGGTGTTGCTTCTTTTCTGTTTGGTTTTGGTAATCGAGTCGATGACACTGTAAATGAGGGCTTCCCCTCAGTGATCTATAAATATAGGTTTAATGAAAAAACTCTGATACATGTTTTGCTTCTGTAACCTTTGCTACAGTATATGAGTATTAAAATATATATATATATATATATTTTAATACTCATATACTGCATACTGTAGCATATTATATATATATATAATATATATATATATATATAATATATATATTATATATATGGTAAGGTATTAGGCTGTTTTGTCTTCACCATCATAACTCGCCAAATGTACTGTATAAACACATACACAGGGTTAATATATCTGTAGTTTGTAAAATATGCCTTTTTGTTAACAAATTCCTGCTTTTTTTCATATTCTGCTGTAGGGAAACCTCTTCTGACAACACACACACACACAGGATTAAAGGAAGACCTATCCTGGTCATTGTTCATCACAGCTGGATGGAGTCGCCTCTCTGATCTGAAGGAATCCCTTACTATTTGAGGTTGGGAAAGCTGTCCTCTGTTGGCAGTAACTTTTCTTTTTTGATTAAATAATTGTGCAGTGTATAAAACTATCAGCAAGTTTTGAAGAAGAATATAAGGGATGCTGTCTTCTGTGTCGTACCACACATGGCAGATTGCTACAGTGTGAAAACGTGGTTCACAGAGAAAATTTAGCTTTAAAGTCAACAGGCTTTTGAGTTGTCTTTCTGTCCTTGAAATTGATTCATTAAGTGTGCTGTAATCGACAGTCTCTGTGATGTCCCTGTCAGTTTGAGTTCTCTTCCTTGCCTATAATGCCACACTGAGCCACAGCAAATCAAACAGATCTCTCTTGTGGCCATGTTGATGTTTCTGGTAATGCGGCTGCCTGGAAGGGGTTATGTTCAGATCATTGGAACACACATTTCTAGCAGATGTTGGTTAGTACTCAAGCTTTCTGACTTTAAAATGTCAGTTATGAAAAGAAAATCTGTCAAAAAGCTCATAAGTGGACAATTTTAAAAGAAAGAGATTTTTTTTTTAAACAAAGTGTCAGGCGGTCAACTCTCTAACTTAGTTTAAAATCTCAATATGTATGACTTAATAAGTAACAATCAAAGTTAAAGTTATTATTTATGAAGAGATTAACTGTCAAAAACTGCTAAGCTGCCTCATATGTATATATAGATATACTTTATATAGCCCAGCATTCAGTTAATATTTTCAGAGTGTATAGTAAAGGCTCCAGCCACCCTTGACAGAGTAGGCAGCAAATGGATATATGGATGTTTCTTGTTGAGCTCAGCCGTTGCTAGCTTGCTAACTGTGAATTGTGTGCCGGTTGTCTAGCAACTGCTTTTCTTTTTGAGGGATGGTGTTGGTTTTATGCTTGTTTGTACAAAGTTTTTATAGTAATATCTAGTTCAGTTCAAAGCATATCTACTATTTTGCTGATCACACACTGATATAAAAGCCTTGTACAAAATGGCATGGATCTGGGTTATAGAGTCCTAGAAGAAAACTTGCATTTGGTTAACAGTTGAAGGAAAAAGAAGCATATTCAGTGCATTTTCATAGATGACATTTCACTCAGAAAAGTTGAATAAGGCTCAAGCACTTGCACATTTGTGCCAAGGAGAAAAGAGCTCTGGTGGATCTGTGTAATGAAAGTCATCTTGCTTGGGTTTGTGGGTTCCAAGGAGGTCCTTGTGCCAGGGGAGGTGAACACATAAATCTGTACTGGCAGCAGCAGCTTTTGGCTGAACCCTTGATAGTCTTTCCTGCTTTGCAGATCCATGTACTGACACAAATCTAAAGAGATAATGCTGATAGTAATTCCTCACCGACACTCAGACATTTTGTAGTAATTATGTTTAGGACTAGACTAGAGCTGTGCAATATATCGATATTATGTTGATATTGTGATGTGAGACTTGATATTGTCTTAAATTTTGGATATAGTAATATCGTAATATGACATAAGTGGTGTCTTTTCCTGGTTTTAAAGGCTGTATTACAGTAAAGTGATGTAATTTTATTAACTTACCAGACTGTTGTAACTGTTATTTGCCTTTACTCACATTTTTTTAAAGCCCCAATAGTCAATACTACAAAATTGTTACGGTATCGATATATTTGGTCAAAATATCAAATATCAAAATGACTATTTGGTCAGAAATTGAATTTCTCCATATTGCGCAGCCCTAGACTGGACTACATTTTGTTATTTATTTTCATTTGAAAAATACTCGTCACAGTTCGGGCTTTATATTGCGTCTTTGTCTCACCAAAAGTTCAAAACTGAAAGGCATTTCATTTCCAATAACTTTTGTAGAAACTTGAACCGGTTAACGTTGGCATTTTGATTTGATAAATCACTTCAACTATTCATATATCAAATTGATTGTAGTTTCTGATGCATTTTCTGTTGATCACCAACTTGATTAATCCGCCAATTGATTCATCAGCTTATTCTGTTTCCATTTCCTATTCCACTGACAAAAACTAGACTAGAAGATCGGACCTGCTCAAGGACCTGCCGATGATTTTCTTTCAAACCAGAAACATTAGGTCACGATGCCCAGGCATACAACATCTGGCTCGCAGGCGGTGGAAGCAGAAACCAAGACAGGAAAGTGGCCTGTCATGATCTGTAGTGCTCACTGCAACCTCTCTGCTCCCTGGGCTCATCCAAGAAGGGGGAGTGTTTTGGCATGTAAGGTGATGGCCTTGAGAGCCAGAATCAAGTTTCCATTCTCGGGTTAATAGATTTCAGATTTATGGCTTCGTAAAGACCATATGTCTGGTAAAAATGCATCAGCCTTTTGCTAGGTACTAGAGTCTGACAGATTAAAGGAGTTTTATGGCCGATACAATACGAATATTTGGTTATTTAAAATTATAATTTGTTTTATTGTCACAACAAAACCGAGGAACGACAAAATATATTAAAGTTCTAATAAATAAAATGTATAAAAATACAAACGTATGATATGAAACTTAGGCCATTGAACAAAAACACACTAACAAAAAAAATAATCAGTGTTCAGTGCCAACAGGGACAGTGTATAGTGCCCTCTGGTGGACAAACTATGCAACGCCAACGCTCATAACATTGTTGACAGTCCGTTTTTATTGTTTAAATATTATAATAAATAATAAATCTGCCATTATAAATGCTGATACCGTTAGATCGTGAAATGCCTAATATCGGTCGATAATATTGGCCGGCCAATACGGTATATCAGTTGGGCTCTACTAGGTACATCCCATCATGCTTTTAGTTGGGTGTACAATGGCATGCTTTCTAATGTGTGAGAATGCTGTCTGTGCACAGTAGGGATAACCTCATTGTTTTCAACTTCATCTAAGCTCAACTTGCTGAAGAACAATGAAACCTGCTGTCACGCTACCAAAACTATGTGTGTGTGTCCTCATCATATTGGCACATCTCCAATATTTACTCAGGGCTGAACTGGTTAATGATTATTTGAACAATCAGGATTGGAAGTGTTGGGCTTCACACACTGGGGTATGTTGTTGCAGAGGAGCCAGCTCCAATAGGCTAGTCTAATTCATGCTTTCATTTCCAATCACAAAGGCCCCCTCAGTAAAGATGGCCTGTATTTTAGTGTGATATGATTTACTAAAATGGGGACATTTCATCTGAAGAAAGGGGAGAATGTAAGATGAGATTTATTTTGTGAATATTTAGTTAACATAACTTTTTTTAGGGTTACTCCAATAAGTCACATATTTCCATTAAATGTCCCATGACATGGTGCTCTTTGTATGCTTTTATATAGACCTTAGTGGTCCCCTAATACCGTATGTGAAGTCTCTTTCATATAGACCTTAGGGGTCCTCTAATACTGTATCTGAAGTCTCTTTTAAAGAGACCTTAGTGGTCCCCTAATACTGTATCTGAAGTCTCTTTTATATAGACCTTAGTGGTCCCCTCATACCGTATCTGAAGTCTCTTTTATATAGACCTTAGTGGTCCCCTAATGCTGTATCTGAAGTCTCTTTTATATATACCTTAGTGGTCCCCTAATGCTGTATCTGAAGTCTCTTTTATATAGACCTTAGTGGTCCCCTAATACCATATCTGAAGTCTCTTTCCCCAAATTAAGCCTTGGTGCAAAATTACAGCCACTAGAGCCAGTCCCTAGTTAGCTTTCTTTATTATGTGCCATTTCTAAGTCTGTAGCTTTTTGAGGAGGAAAGGGGGGGGCAAGGTGTAGGCTGGGGATGTGGCCTTGACCAACTGCCACATTTGAAAGCCATGATGTCTTTCTTATGGGTGGGCCAAATTCTCTGGGCAGGCAAAGCAGAGAAAGGGGAGGGATATGATGATGATGAGATGATGAAGCACATTTAGTTATGAGACCTACGCTTGGAGTGTCACGAAAAAGTGAAGTTACACAGTTGGAGCTGTCTCTGTGCTCTTACTCTATCCACGCCCCGAAAGTACTTGTATGTAATGCCGACGAGTTAATAGTTAACGCTAACAATACCTATGTTTTTTTGTCTTTTAGCTTAAAATGGTTATAGCTGAAACTTGTTGATTAGTCTATTAGTCAATCAACAGATGACTATTTTTGAGAACCAATTAATCATTTCAGATATTTCTTTGGCACAAATGTCAAACATTCTCTGGCTCCTGAAATGTGAACTTTAGCTGCTACCTGCAATCAACTAACTTGCTTTTTGTAAAATTTTGAAATGTGTTTTTAATCCTGCAAACTGCTACTTTTACTTGCTTGAATAGTTTTACTTTCTTTTTCATCCTTATTAAGCCAACTTATTTATCAAATAAATTTTCCAGTTCAGAAAGTTTTGTCTTTCTATTTTTCTTAGTATTTTTCTAATTTGACTCGATGACATTATGAATAAGGGTCGCTGGGAAATCATCTTCAAGTATTTTCTAAAGATTTGTTTTTGTCACAAAGCAAGTGATGTTAGAAAACCTCCCTGCTTGCCTCCTCCGGCACCTGTTTCCTCTGCACCTCCCCCTATCATCACAAACACAGACTGTTGACGCCTTGTTACCCAGTCACTCAAATTAAGCGGGCCGCTCCATTGCGTTGGAGGGCTTTAAATGGTCATCGGAGGCGATTTGCCACACAGAGCTTTGATCCATTCCAGTGGCATTCTGACAACTTCTAGCTAATGCCTGTGCTACGTCTCTTCAGCTGCAAGGAGGAAAGCTCAATCAGTGGTTTATGGATGTGAGACATGTGAGCTTAAGCAAGCGGCAGTTTTTCATTAAGAAACAACTGGTGCATGGGAGAGTTGACTGCCTAGCGGTTCTTTCTGATGACAACAGGCAAATTTACAAGTAAAGCATCTTCAACATGTGCCCACATAGCTGTTCGTAATGAAGTGACTGCCTGAAGTCGTTTAACATCTCATAAAGCACTTGAGAAAAACAGCCACAGTTGAGGAGAGGTTGGAATGAAGGGACTTTCTTCAGCCTGCCTCTCTTGTTTTCTATGTTTTATGGTCTCATCACATACTGGTTTGAAATAAATTGCCTTTTTTGTTGCAGTTATACTTTGCAGTCAGTGAGTTAGAGAACAGACCTTCTCAAAATAACTTTGAGGGGGTTCCTGTAGCTTCATGAATTCATATGTATCATGCGCCTGTGTGTAGGATTATATCACTGATTGTGAAAGGCCAGGTGTTGAGATTTAATGGATATCAGATGACTTGAATAGCATGATTGTAGTTGGACATCACAGCCTCTGACCAGGATGAAAGGAGTATCTAGAGGGTTGCAGCTCAAAGCGCCACCGGGTTCTCAATGCTTCCTGATATGAGATTCAGTAAGCTAATGTTGCCAGGCAACGGTTGCAATTCCACTTTTGGCAAGTATTGCTTAGTAACAATTTTTTTCTCTCCAAAAAGCAAAAGCAGAATCACTAGTGGCATGAATGATGGCTACAACTATGGACTTTAATCACCCGTTTTAGGGCTTGAAAGAACTGATGGCAGTATATGCCCCTCACAGACTATCTGTTTTATTTAGTTAAATGAATTAGAAAAACAAATTTGGGGGGAAAATTTTAACCCAATAAGCAGCTAGTCAATGCATTTCTATGCATGGGCTTTATCTTATTTTTTTTTAGTTTTCAAAAGCTGAATTCTCCACAAAAAAACCTTACATGTTATGTCAGAGCTGGAGCACTCTTGTCTCACAATGCACCTCTGCCTGCAAATGGCCAATGGTGCACTAGTGGGAGGCGGAGGAGGAGGAGAGGGGTAGTGTGAACAGGGCCTGCGGGGGTGGTGCTGCGTTATATAATATCAGATGAACCCAGCTGTGCTGTGTTGTTTAGCCCATGGGTGAAGTGGTGCCAGCCAAGCTGACTGAGTCCACCTGCGCTCATCAAAGTAGGTTCTGCATTAGGGTTAGCGCTGTACCCGACTCACAGTTTTGTCATTTGACTCTGGTATGACTTCTCAATATGAAAATTTGTCCCTTGGTTTCTTTTTTATCAAGTATCAAGCATTGCTTTATTTAACAGACAGATTTTTTTAACGGTGTTCGGCGGGACGTTCAGGGCCACAAACACGTTCCCTTGTACTAAGATGGCAACCACTCTTTTATTTATTTTTTTATTTATTGATTTCCCATATTGTCAATATATGCATAATGCATCACTTCTTCCATTTTTACCCTTCACAATAAAAGCCCAACTTAAATTCACTCGACACACCCCCTAGAAAGTAAATAAGATAGCCTGCACTACTCAAAAGAATTTCTGCCGGTCTAGATATGAACAAGCAAACAAACAAAAACCAGATAACTATGTAGTATTAAGCTGCTGTGAGCTGTCAATTCACCACTTCTAAGTAGAAGACAACGTTATCTCGGAGCCTGACCGGGCAAGGCCTCTATTGATCTGGGCAGCTGCCTCCGTTTCACTCGGATTCACCCTGGACCTGGGTTACTTAGTCCCTCCGGGGTTTTGTGGCCTTTTTTTGAGATTGTTGAGGCCCAGAATGCCTGATGTAGTAGGAGATTTTGTAAAAAATTGCGATAAAAGTTGTGATATCTTTTGGATGTTTGAGAAAGTTGTGATTTTGTTGTTGTTGTATAGTTCTTTAAAAATAAAAAGGAAACTTGTTTTGGGGAGAATAAAAGTACTCTAGGCTGAGTTTACCTGGTAACTTTAAAAAAAAAAGGCTCAGCGTGCTGCAAATATTGGTATAATATGAAAATGGCTGGTGGATTTAAGACAAAAAAAATAAATTATTGAATGAATCAAATTTGAACATGTCTGTCAGTGGCTTGTTGATCTTTACATTGTTAATTTCCTATCCTGGCCTGGGACACATTCATACGATTGGATGAAGAACTTATTGGACTTTAACTTATCATTGCCCTCACAATAACGAGCATAGCTGTCCTCAATTTTGGTCATCCTGTACATCTCATCTCTGTTTGTTCCTGCATCCACCGTGTGTGTTTGTGTGTGTTTGTGTGCACGCATCAGTCGCGAGGGGGACTCACCAGCCGTCAGGTTTGAAACAGAGTGAAAAATGCTTACAGCGTACATTGATGTTAAAATGTATACTGGTTGGCAGGACAGTCTGAATGTTTTGCACGGTCTGCGGCTGTACAGTTTGTTGGTAAATGTGAGATGTTTGAATCACACACCTCTTGTCTTCATAGCAGAAACAAGGAAATTTAATTTGACCCGTTCTCACTCCTGCTTGGTCATTGGCTCTCAAAGTCATACTGACACAAAGTACGGCATGTAGGGCTGCTGGGATTGGTTGAAGTTGTGGGAAACTCAGGTTATTGGTTAAATTAGCAGAAAAGTTGCTGTGATTGGTCAAAATTGCGGGTCGCACCAAAGTCACAGTGATTGGTTAAATTTGGCACGATTGTGACATGGCGAAATCCTGGAGGGACTGGTTAGTTGCCTGTACCCGATGCGGACATCTTCACAGAGCAAACGGGACGACGTAATAGACGATCTAACTACTTCAGGGGACATTTCACACAAACTGACAAACTCCGAACTGCCCAACTTCAAGAATCTCAGTTGACCGAGAGAGTACAGGTCAATGAACAGATTGACACTGTACCAACTGATCACGTGTAGTCAGTGGATCAGAAATGGGCAAAACTTGAAACGGCAGCAACAACATCCCCTATTCCGGCACTGTGTTTCCATGGCAGCACAGTTTTTGTGTTGTCAGAAACCTTGGAGTGTAATGATAATGCAGGGTTCTAACAACGGTAATTAGAAGCCATTTTTCTTTTTTTACGCTTCTTCCTGTGGCCCCCCATTTCTTACCCCTTGCACCCAAATTCTCAGTGGAATAAGAAGATATTTGTATTATTTTCCCTTTTGTGTAGAAAAAAAAGGCCCAGCTTTTGGAGTATTTGCAAATCTTTTCCCCTCATGTGTTCACAGTGTTGGGACGGGAAACCCCTTTTGGGAGACTCATTTAAATTTTTAATTTCCCCAGCTAGCGGTTTTTGTGTTTCTTTTGGCACCCTCTGCAAGAGGTTTAAACTTGAATAAAGTTTAAAAAAAAAAAACACTCAGGGCCCTTTTAGGGGGGGCCTTTTCACCCCTGCAACCCTCTACGGAAAAGCCTGTTCAGAGCCCTATCCTTAAAAGTAAGGGTACCAATTTGGGGGGAAAAGCCCTATTTTAAAACCCGAGTTGGCTTTTCTCACCCACCCCCTCCCCAAACCCTGCCCCCCAAAAAATTCTTGCCCCCAGTTTAAACCCCTTAAATGAGAAGGATCTTTTAAAAAATTGGGGACACGGGATGGAGATTGGGCGGGGAAATTTTAAGAATGGGCCACATCCTTTTTTAAAAAGATAAAAATGCAAGCAAAAAAACCCCTGTTTAGAGTGGGGAAAGGGGTAGAGTTAAGCGGGGGAAAAGGGAAAAAAAAAGGGCAAAAATTTATTTTTTAAGCGGGGAAAAAAGGGAGAAAAAAAACATTTTTGATTGTACAAGGGGGGGGAAAAAGGAAAAGGGTGGTGGAAAAAAATTTGGGGTTGGAAAAGAAAAAAGGTTTCAGATTGAATTGACCCCCAAGGGGAAAAGGGGTAAAAAAACCAAAAAAGAAAAACCCCCACACACACCCCCACACACACAAAAACCCCCCACACACACCCCCAACACCCCCCAAACACACCCCCCAAAACACCCCACACACCCCACCCCCCCCCAACCCCCCCCCTTTAATTGTTTTGTTTTGGGGGGGAAACCCCCCGATTCCCCCATCAAGAAACCTTCTTTACCCTTTTTTTTGGTTTGTGAGTTTGAGGTTAGCAGAAAAGGCCCCGGGGTTATTAAAAGGTCCTTTTCCTGTTTTGGCCCTCCAAGGGGCCAAGCCCCTTTGCTAATATGTCCCCGGGGGCCCCTTGCTGCCCCGGAACCCCCTATTCCCCCTTTCCCCCCCCCTAACATAACCCCCAAAAAAACCCCCAAAAAACGCCGGAAAACACTTTTTCCCCCCCCCCCGGCCAAAAAACCTACCCCCTTTTTAAATTTGGCCTTTGGGGTTTTGTGCCCTATGGCCTAAAGCCAAACCCTGGTCGGGGGTTTTTTTTAAGGGCTTAATCAATAAAAGTGCCCCTTTTTACCTAAAGTGGTCCCCAAAACCAGGGCCTTTGGGGGAGACGAAAGGCATCCCTATTTACACCAGGGACTGTAAATTTTTGTACTGAATGAGATACATTGCATTTTTAAAATCACCGCCCTTTGGGTTGGTCAAAAAATAAAAAAATTTTTAAATTAAAGTACACAGGGCCCTCTTTTAAGAGGGTTTTGGGGATCTTTGCTTTTTATTTTCCCCCCCAGGGTGCTGCAGGGTTTTAGAAAACCTAAGCAAGAAAAATTATTTTGTAATGTTTCTACACCTGTAGGTATCGTGAAAAAGAAAAAATCGGGAAAATTTGCCAAAACTGATTTGAGACGGGTTTGTAAAAAGTCCTAAAAAAAACCACCTTTGGGTTACAAAAGGGAAAAGTAGTAAATTTATTGTTTGCTCATTTAGTTTGGGGTTTGGAATCAATTCAGGGGGTGCTCTGCTTTTTCAGGGTTCCCGTTGCCCCATCCCAAAAAAATTTAAAGGTGAGCTGACCCTACACCCCCTTTATCTTCTTTTGTTTTTTTTTGCGGGGACACGGGAATTTGTTTTTCCCGTTTTTTATTTTTTTTTTTTTTTTTTACACAAAAGCCCATTCTCTCCTGTTAAGTTCATCAGATTGACTTCAGCTGCCTGCCCACAGAACTTGTCAGACATTGTTTTTGGCGTTGCCTGTTAATGATGCTACCTGGGACTATGTGTGGGGCTTTGAGATTGTTTAGACTGTCAGCAAAAGAAAAAGAAGAGCGAGAACAAAACCCTGGGCTAATTGCTGTAAGTGCTGTGCATGTGTCTTCAGATGTCAGGATTATACGCATTAGCGTACATTTGTTTCTCTCTCCCTCTTTTATTTACCGTGATTTTTTTTTTTTATGTCTCGTTTAGGAGCTGCTCTTCCTTGCCAAGCGTATCTGTACACATCTCTGACCATCATTGACTCTTGACTTTCTCTCCTGTGAAATAACACACCTGCAGACAAATGAATTGGCTTTGTAGAATAGAAATCTGATCATATTGTTCAGAACCACAAAAGATCCGTTTGCAAAAATGAGTGCTCTGGCTGATTGATGACATACAGTTTCCTCTGTTATTACACACAAATAAACAAGTCATGTTGTTCCATTGTACAAAACACAGCGCTAAGTCTGTAGACTTACTGACAGATTGTTATAAAATATATCTTGATTCACAAAGCAATGTAAATGCAGACACAATGATGCATAGCTGCAAACTCTTCACCTTTCGGCAAAAGTTTTGAATGAAAAATATGTCACCCTTGTGTTTTGTACACATCCAAAGAGCTTTTTTATTAAGGGAAAGAGTAATAGAGCTTGAAGTCTCGCCTATTTTGTCACGGTTAGGAAAGAGCCAGAGAATTTGGCTGAACCAAACTTTTAAATCAAAGTGGACACTAAAAAGAGCTGTTTTTTTTTTTTTACATGCAATTATGAATTTTGTTTTAAGAATCTGTATCACGAAAAAAAGTTATTTATTTTTTACGTCTTTAGCTATGTTTGTGCCAGCAGTAGCTGTGACACACTGAAAATAGTGCATTGCAAAGTTCAGCCCACTTTATCACAAGTGTTACTTTTTTCATCCCACTGGAGTTTGCAGGCCTACACATGGCTCATTAGTTAGTAATAATATTACCAGCTAGAAGGATACAAAAACACCTTGGAGATACTTATCCAAGTGTCATGAGAAATGTAGTGAGATGAAACTAGGTGGAAGAATCTTTACGGGGACTTTGCTCTGCCATGGCTACGGCTGCCACTGCTGTTGTTTATAGTGTGAAGCCTAGTTAAGAGAAGATAAGACAGAGAGAAGAGACTTAAAAAAAAGGAGGAAAAAAAAAGATTGTTTTTGTTGTCAGGCTATTGTGGGCTGGAGTTTTATGAGCTTTGAGGCTGTGGATCTAGTAGCTGTGATATATAGCTTTCATTATCAAGGTTTTACCACTCTGTTGGTTCCCAATAGACACCACACAGACTTACACATACTTAACTGAGATAACGGGAGAAACTTGTACTTTGTCAGGTTGTGGTGAGACAGAGGTGCTGAACAGTTAAATATTCTAAGGAACAGCTTTGACCACAAGGATTAAATTGAAAAGCTGCTCCAGGTCTGTAGGGGCGAGGTACACACACACACACACACACAACACACACACACACACCACACACCACACACACACACACACACACACACACACACACACACACACACCACACACACACAGATGCACACAGATACACACCACACACACACACACACACACACACACACTTCCTTGACTACCTGAATTTTTTATATTTGTTATTTCCTGCGCTCAATGTGAAGTGCAGACCAGGGCGAAGTGGAGAGAACAGACAGGTTTTCCAGTTCAACTTGTGAACTCAGGTTGGGACTTTACACTTTACTCTCTCTCTTTAACATTTTTTCTGCCTTTTATATTTCCAACTTTGCCCTTAACCCCTCTTTTTACTCTGTTTTTTTTCTCTCTCTCTCTCTCTTACACTGTCTGTCTCTCTCTCGCTTTCTCTGGTGTGACTTACAGTTGTAGCAGAGGATCTGCTACTTTGGTCATGCTTTTCTTCCTTGCCACATTTAGTCAATTCCCCTCTGCACAGATGATTCCCAGGCATCTTCAGACCCGTCCATTTTCTACCCCCCCCCCCTTCCTCTGTCCTTAATTCTATTTATCTTTTTGGCTTGATGGCAGTGATATTTTTGGCTAATAAAGCAACCACATTGCCGCCATGGCCCTTCAACTCCTCAATACTGTTGTGATTAACTTGAACATAATAGGCTTGAGTATGTCGACCTGTGGAACACTACACAAAGTTGCATAGACACTTGCATGTAAGCAGTCATAAGCACACACTTCTGATGACTATAACCATGATGACTGTAAATCTGAGGCTTTTGTGGCTGTTGGATGAACTCCCCTGGCAAGTCAGGAGCTTCACAAATAGCTTGGCCCGTAGAAGCTCACTGGCCATCAGTGCATCACTGAATAACAGCAGCAGCAGCAGCAGCAGCTAAAAGCAGGCCTAATCCATGCTCCACTCGGAAGAAGGTTTAACCGACAAATAGATTTGATACAGTGGCTCCGCCAGCCTGTGTCCTGGTTTTCTGCAGGGCTGAAAAGTGTGGGAGAGGAAAACTGAAGCTTATGTCCCCATGACTGAAGAATGTGAAAAGCATGCAGCTGAGACTTGATAGAGCTGTGGCCCAAACAATAAAGATAGGTTTAGACCGGCCCGAAAGTAAGGATAGGGGGCAAAGGAACAAAGCAGCTTATGGTGGTTTGCAGTGGCTTTGAAATGGAATCCACTGAGAATTGGAGTTTCTGCAAGTTCTCTGAGCTTCTCCATACACCTTCATGGGTCTTTATAGAGTACACTTCTTTACTCCTTCTATGGGCCACATAGCAGGAGCCCACACTTTACTCCTTCTATGTGACTTGACTCACTCCTGTAATGTGGGGTATTCTCTTAGTTTGAGGTGTGAGGTTGGCGTTTTTATGGGCCAAAAAAAGGTGAAGATTTTACATCAATGCAGTGCCATTTTTTTCTTTCCACTGTCTTTGCATTTGTAAAGCACTGACATCTGAGGATTAAAGCCCAGGCTTAGGTAGAGTGTTACATAAGAAGTACTTACAAGGTGCTAATTATTCTTCCAGATTAAATACTTCTTCTGAACTAGACAGGAAGTGAGAACCTAATGGCACACATGGCAACACTTGAATTTGTGTCCTAAGAAATTTCTAATCTTATTTTGGTTTAGCCAAATTCATATCAATGGGATTCTTTGTGAAAGAATACAAAAGCCAATAGTCAGGATCATTAGTTCTCTCTTGTCTGTATTGTAAGAGGCACAGGCTTTCATCAGTGTTCATGATTAGATCAGAACAGGAAAAAGTGTGTCATTGTGAGAGAGGTTATTTCTAGTCTCTCATGTCATCTATGTTTTTTGGAGCGCCTGACAACATTCTTTTGAAAAGACTGGTACAGTTTCTTGAAATTCTGATACACCCTAGGCCAGCCTAACAAAGCATAGTAGGATTCTAAAGTGCAAGACTTCAGCCAAACAAGATTTGTGTTAGCATTTCTTGATGTCTGACTGAAGAAACTGAACCTTTGTGTTAATCCGCAGCTGAAAACTGTCTTCTACAAATGTACTACTCCTGTAGGCATAACGTTTTACTAAAAACTGCAACGGCCAGCTGTTTAAGCTGAAAGAACTAAGTCTCTTTTAAATGGATAATACTTTATAGAATTGCAATCCATTTTTTTTTTTTTAATGTATATGTTCTGTAGAAGTGACTGGGCTGGGATGATTCATTGATTACCTAAATGTGTCAACACAAACAATTTGCGTTGCGTCTAAAATAACATGGCTGCCTTATGCAACATCGCCAGTATGGACTCCTCGCCATTGAGAAAAAGGCTTGCACATGGTTTTCAATAATTGCCCAACCAGGCCAGATTGTTTAAGATATCTTTCAAGTCCTTTATAACGGCCCACGTATTAAACAAATGTTGGATTTAAATCGGGCTCGGGCTCATAATTCTCTTAGAAAGGAGAAAGAAGAATTGCTTTTTTTTTTCTTTTCTTTTTTACTGTTTTTTTAATTTTTTTGAATTTGTGTATTCCTCCTGAAAGTGATTTGAAATGTTAATTTGTTTTATTGTTGGATTTATTTGATAGATCTGAGTTCACATGTTGCTAAAATTGTACTTTTTTACTGTAAGATTAAAGGGAGAAGAGCTTGGATGTTAAATGAGCGCTTATTCAACATGTCTAGTAAGCTAAGGTTTAAGCAAATTATTGAGTATTGAGAGATGGCATACTGCACAATACTGTCGGTTTTGGTCTTTTCATTGGGTTGGTTGACATTAAAAAACATTTTCAACAATTCCAACTTTATCTTTTTAAAAACAAATTTAGAAAGAAAGTGGGATCACATGAATCCTTTTGTTTTTCCAATAAGGATTTGATCCTCAAACGGGAGGAACCATGAGCATCAGTAGCTGACTGGGAAGAGAACTAGCTCCTCTGCATTCTTGTGCATCCTGCCAGACATCTGGACGCTGTCTCCTTTACGACCTGCAACTTGAGCTAATGCTCTGCCTCTGAATCTAGTATAGCACAGCATGATTTGTATCGTCAAGCTGTCACCTCAAAACCTCGCCAAAGTACACGCTCTTCTTAATCACAGCGTTTTCTTTGGTCATACTGGGTTTTGTTTTATGGCTAATGGATGGAGCATGCTTCAAATCTACAGTAAGTGTGCATTATAGGATGGAAACAAACAGTTGGTCGTGTAAATTTGACTTTTATGGAATGTTTTGCAGATTGAATTTGACATTACTTGACTTTACCTGTAAAGTAATGTGTAGACCAGAATATGTTTCAGAGTCTCTTACAAGCTAAAGCTGATGTTGAAAATCACAACCGACTTCTCGGGGAGACTTAGAAATCTACCTCTCTGTTTTGACATTTTTTTTATTTCAAAGTTACAGTTGGCTGCCCTAAGCCACACGCTTTGGTCCAAAGCCCGAACTATCCTGCCAGTCCACACAATGGCTTAACCAGCTCCTTCTTTCTCCTTTCTCTTTCTCCCAAAACCTGCATCTCCTGCTGGCCGATGCCCATCTTTACGCAAATGAATCCATTGCACTATCCAATAAAAGTAGACAAAAATCTTTGAAACTGACCTATGTCAATTTGAAATGAAGACAGATTTAGCAACTGCATGGCCTATTTCTTGCTTAAAATGTTTTCAGAAACACGTTTTGGTGAACTATTTTTCTAAAACATGAGATAGTTTTCCGTCCGAACTGCCATGACAGTGGTTTGAAATTCTCGAGCAGCCAGACCCACGTGACCGCTCGTCCAATCAGCTGCCGGTCAGGGGTGTGGAGCATCAACCATGGATGTATTGCGTCGCGACACCACACTTCTGTCGTGTTGCAAAAGTGGATCTGCCCTGTTAGTCATAACTGCAGCTCCTCGCACTTTCCCAGATGAGCTTGATTGGATTAAAGCTCTGATTCCATTGCATTCCCTGCAATAAATGATTGCATACAAGTAGTTATGTTTTAATAAATAATTGATAATAGATAGATAATGTTATTCTGTCTACAATATGTAGCTAGCTAAGCAACCAGCTTTTATGAATCATGTACAGCATTTTTAGATTTTCTTCTGAACTCAGAAGCAAACCTTTCAAAACTGGAGTCTGTGGTTTTATATTAATCTCCCCATGTGTCATGTGAACCATGTCATGTGATGAATGTGTTGAAACAGGGCTCCTAATCATTAACTAGTAACATTAACAGAGCATGACTAATGGACAAGTTCCTGTAAGCGTGTGACCATGCAGCACTAGTTATCACTAATGTCCCAGAGGATGGGGGGGAACAAAAGATTTTCCACTTAGTTACTTTACTGTATTACTCATTCAAGTATGTACGCTCATTTCCATTGCATGTTTTCCCATTATCTTCTAAAAATGTGGGTGCTGTCAGCCGCTTCTTGAAAATTAATCCGACAGCCAGAAATTGTAAAGTGTTTTGTGTAACAGGGCTAAAGCCGGCTATACCATCCCAAATAAACATCTGAATGATGAACAGATGAATGGCGAGTGTGAGGTACAGTATAGGATGACAGACTGGCGTGAGGTTCACTCGTGCTTGGGTTATGTGTGTCTAACTAAGCAACTGTGGACAGGGGTAGTGAGTGTGTGTACTGAGCATCTGTTTACATGTGTTCTAGTTTGCATAGGTTTTTCCCCAAATTGTGATGAGTGGACCATTAGCAAGTCTCATTAGGCTGAATGCCAGCATGCAGAAACCGACTCTGAAGAGGTCCAAGGTCCAGGTTAGCAGTCTGTACTAATAGCTTGGCGTATGGAGAGATGGTAAAGAAGCTGACTGTTTAGGCTCAGAAGATACAAAAGAGTTTGGTAACTCTGTCTGAGTTTGGAGTAGAGGATTGGAATATAAGAATACGTTTCTAGTTTATTTCGATAGGAAGTTAGGATTAGAAATTGGGAATTTTTCCTGTCTCAAAGTGGTGCTCGTCCTGAAGGCTGCCTACATTTAAGCACTTTTTTTGGGTTGGCAGTTAGTAGACAAATAGAATATTGTTCTTAATTAGGGTTCCCTGAAACATATATTGTAATATTAGAAGAAATCATTACACTTTTATAAAATGAAACAATAACCTTCAGAGTAAAAGGGCAGAGGCACTATATCACACCATAAAGGCCATGTATTTAATGATTGAGAAAACTCACAAGATGAGATGTGTCCGGTCTGACTGATTAATCTCAGCAGATGACGGTTTTGATCATATGGTTATGTCACTTAGTCTTTATCCTTGATGGTCAACTTCCGGGATTGCTCCGTTGCTGCAGGAAATTCCGCCGGATGCATGCATCGCCAAGGCTGCACGATATTAGGAAAAATCTATCCATCCATCATCATCCGCTTATCTGGTATCGGGGCGCGGGGGCAACAGCTAGAAACCAGAAAACATTTAATTGCGATTATTTTGACTGAAATTGCGATTGCGATAGGATTTACGATATTGGAAGGAATGACCATTTTTTGTATAATAATTCCCATTTTCATTGAAAAATATACATATTAAAAAAATGGTGTTTTATTTTTTTTTATTTTTTTTTGCAAGGAGCTGTATTTTTTTCCTTTTAATCTGTAGGATATGATTTCTTGGATGTCCATTTTCCTTCCACTTTCTTTGTGTTGGCGTTTAAACTCCGGTGGATTGATGAGGACTAGGGTTTACTGCTCCTCAGATCTCTGCAGGGTGGAGACAGCCTGCAGGACTATCTGTCCAATCTGAGTTTTCTCTCTTACAACTATTTTATAGCAGCTCCTTACGCTGCCCATGTTGATTGTGATTGGTTTAAAGACATGCCAGTAAACCAGAGCATGTTTTTCTCCCATCCCACTTACCATCTCAGCTACACAATTTTTGTGAACCGTTACCATGAGTTGAATAACACTGAGTGGTAATGACACAGAAGGCAAGCTGTTAGACACCTTTTGGTGGGATATAATCTTTGTAATCAAAAGGGAAACTCCAGTGTGATCTAATCTCAGTTATGAGACTGTGAAGACAATATGCTGCATGGCATCTTGGATGTCATGCTGTCTTTCAGGTTGGTATTACAAGGGACTTGAGTGCTTTGTTAATACCTTACATGAAACAATTCTTTATTATTTAAAATGTGTGTGTGTGCGCGTGCGTGCGTGTGCGCACCTTTATCAGCAACTGTACTAGTTAGCATGTATTTTTTTAAAGTACCATGTATGTGATCTGTACCTTGCACCCTCTTCTTTTGGTGCCGTCCAACGAAGCTGCCTATGATAAATATTAGATCTCTAATGGATGACATGTGATTAGACGAGATTAAAATGAAGGCTTGTGCATTATTGTAGTCATGGTGATTTTTCTTGTCAGTGGGCCTGTGACGGTCCCTGAACTTGGATTACCCCAACCATTTTGAGATATTCCATTTCAGTTGACTAAAAATAAGACGCTGCTACCTGAATGTGTTATAAACCGCTTCAGTTTACAAACTGTTTTATAAACTGCAGTGTATTTTGCCAACCTTTGTTAGGAAAAAACCCTCACCCAAATAACGAATCTAAACTAATCAAATTTTTACTCTAATGCAGTGAAATGCCAGCAATGTAAAGGCAGAAGACAGAGGTGGATGTACAATGTGGAATTGTGTCGGCTTCCAATCCTTTTAAAATAATATAATACAATAATATACAATTTCCCAATACTTAGGAATGATGTGGTAAGATATAGTTCACAGTAGCAAAGTAACTAAATACAATTAATACTATCCCACTGGAAACAAATCTAAAAATGTCAGTAAATAAAAATGATTTCTTACATCACAATACTGAACACCGACATCAGTCAGTATCAGTCCCTTTATCCTTTAGAGAAATTTACCAAATGTTAAGATTTCTGGCAAACAAGTAAATAAACAGGCTACACACAGAAAAAAATGCTATTAGCTTAACAAGTGCAAAGCAGATGAAATATCACTTTCCTGTGTGGTGTGTGTGGGGTGTGTTGTGTGTGTGTGTGTGTGTGTGTGTGTGTGGGGTGTGTGTGTGTGTGTGTGTGTGTGTGTGTGTGTGGTGACTTTCTCTGTCTCAGAGACAGAGAAAGTCAGATAAGACAGATAAGACAGATGGTGGTCTAGCAACGCTTATATAATTTGGGTTGCAAACATGCCAAAGGATAGTGTTCTGGTTTTCTTACTGTTAATTACTATTAATTAAACTATTAATAAGGTTAAAAAACTTAGGGACTAACATAGCTTGTAAAAAGGAGGAGTAATCTACTTTGAAATAAAACATGGTGAGTAGGCGGCCCTTATCTATGAGACTGAAACCGCATGTTTTGTTCCAGTAAATGCTTTGCTTCTCTCTCTCTCACTTCTTTTTCTTTCTCTCTCACCTCCTCCTCCAGCCAGCAATGCTGCTCTCCTTCCCTCCCACACACATATAGACACAGATACAGACACTACTAGGTTCACACAAGTGTGGAGGAGGGAGGAGGAGAAAGACTAGGCATCAGAGGTAGTGTGGAGAGTGAAGGAAAAACACACCAGGGAAGAAACACTGAGTTGCTAATAGAAAGAAGGGGATATAATGAAAGAGATCAAACCCAAAGACAAAAAATGAAGTGCTTAAGTGCTTTTTATTATAAGCTACCAGGGTCCAAAATTAACACCTGTGGTTAGTAAGCAAAAAGGGTGTCCCGATTTTTATTTTTATTTTAAATTGACTGAAATTAAGTCACAACCTCTAATGCCACGCCCCCTCGTCATGTCCGATCGGCTTGTCAAGCGGAAAATGACGTGCTGCAAGTAAACCACCTCTTACTCACCTATAGCCATTCAAAAGTTAGCATGGCAGCTGCTAATGCTGGTAACCCATTGATAGAACTTGAACCCCCTCCTCTTTCACTTTCACAGTGTGTGTGAAATATTTTGGATTTCCAGTCTGTTGAGACTGTTGAGTTAGTGGACTGCCAGTCGCCCTCTCTGCTGTCTGTCTGCTAAGACCGCTGTGCTGGCTCGATGGTGTTTTAAGCCCCCCAATAAGCCTTCAAGGTAGCGCTGCTACTAGGGCTGGACAACTAATTGAATTTTAATCATTATCACGATTTTGACTTCCCACGATCAAATTTGTGTGATCGAGTGATATTTTTTTTTATTTTTATTTTTTACATGCTTCACTTCATAGAACGCTCCGGGTTTTTTGCGTAGCCCATCTACCGCTCCGTAAACCACTGTCTGCTCATGTGCCAGTCAGAACTGTTCCCTGCATCGCGCAGCTTAGTTTCTTGATGTAGACAGTCACAGAGGACAGAGTAACGGGAGGAAAATTCCACAGATAGCCGTCGTTTATACGTCGGTCTTAAGGTTTACCAGTTTACCAGTAAATGCAACATTTTGTCCCGTCTGTGTTTTTCAGAAAACAGCAGTGAGCAGTGCTAGCTAGTTGGTGCTAGTTAGCGTCTGTTAGCTCACAGGCTCCATGGCGCGAGTAACATTTTTCCTCTAGGACGCACCGGTGCTAATGTCCTCGCATCCGCTGCAATGTTGTTTATATGGATATGGTTTAATTTTGCGTTACATGACCCATTTCTTCTGTAAAGCCGTGCCCGTGTTGGATCTTTTTACTCTCTCTCCTCTTACCCTCCGCGCAGCCTCGCCGCACAGCGCCGGTCCACACTTCTGATATTTGTCTTCAGTTTTAATTGTTATTAACACAGCTGTATATTGTTTAATATGAGGGGCAAACCTGTATTTGTACCAGGGTTTCCGCTGGTAACTGCTTTCGCGGCCGCCACGGTGAAGAACACAGAAGAAGTTATTGAATGCAACTAACTTCAGTTTGTAGAGTAATAGCCTGAGACCGAGCTTGCTGGACCTGCAAAAGATGTGACCCTTGGCCAGAATATCATAGTTAATAAAAATGCAGTGCAGTGACAATACAGACATTTCATACACACGACGTGTGTCTCCGCCGTTTGACCCGTGCTGGACCCATTCATAATGAGTCAGCCGTCTCTCTGTGAGTAGGACTCCCTCTCTCTCCTTAGTGCTTTTAATCAGTTATTATTGAAAACAATATATCCTACGCTATTTATTTCAGATAGCTAATTTTCATTTTCGTGTGTTACGTGCTTCAACATAAAAAGATTGTAACATAATATAGATGTGAAAGCAGTTATAAACAGGTTATGTGACAATAAAATTTGTTTTGGTTAAAATCAACAAATAATTGTGAGAACAATCATGATTACAATATTGATCAAAATAATCGTGATTATCATTTTGGCCATAATCATGCAGCCATAGCTGGTACCCTTGTCTTCAAGGCACCTAACCACAACTGCCACTACCCGATGTGAGTCACTCATGCATCACTTTGCAACAAGTAGCCTATGAGATGCTAACAAGAGACTTCTGTAATATCAATTCAGTAAAAATAGACCTACTTAACCGAGTTCGTTCACTGCTGGCTACAAGTTAGCAATCAAACACAACAAAGGCTGTCAGTAGAATGACGTTTTGAGCTAATGTTAGCAATCAAAAAATCTGAAATGGCTAAAACGTTTTTGAAATGATTTCCATCTTCTGTTATCGTTTGTAATGAGAAAACAATGGCATTGCAACCTGTGCTTAAAAAAAACAACGTAAAAATCGAGAATTGAACCGTGGCAAAAATTTTATTGAATCAAGAATTTGAAGAATCGTGACACCCCTAGTAAGCAAATGTCTGAAAGCCACTCAAAAGAAGAGAAAATCCAAATTTGTTATTTACTGCAAGTGTGAGGAAAATGTATTGTGAGAATAATTACACTTGGTGTGTTATTGTTTTGTTTTTCTGTTTTTTGCTGTTGCTGCTATGCTGCTACTTGTAACGACAGAATTTCCCCGTCGTGGGATAAATAAAGTATAATCTAATCTAATCTAATGTTTTTTTTAACTGGACTTGCTGAGTTTCTCTATGTTTGCTTATAGTTAGATCTTGGATAGTAATATATTTCACTTATTTCACCTATTCCATTTCATCAATTGTGCATTTGTTCTTTGAACAACCTCTCTCACCAAAGTGCAACACTGGTTATGTAAGGATGGATGAGTTGATGTGGATGTAAAGGATATACCCTAGCTACATCTGCGTTTAGTCTTGTACAATGGACTGCTATGTGCACCCAGGCCCATTCAATGTTGTCTGAATGTAAATGGACTCACTACAGAGCACTCCCTTCCCGTTGTATGTTGCCCTGGTTTTCCAGGTTTTGTTCTGCTTCTAGTAAATGCTGCACCGCCTTCACAGTGCATCATGATTGTATTGCCAGCTTAGATGTGTTTGCATGCAGAAGGACTGTACTTTGAGGACTAATATCATTATGGATAGTTTCCCCCAGCTCTGCCTCTGCCAGCTGTGTTGATGGATGGATGGATGGATGGATGGATGGATGAAAAGTAAAGAGAGTGAGACGGAAGTTGACTACTACTCGCTTACTTTCTGTATCCATCTCTCTCTTTCCCACTTTCAGTTTCAGCATCTCATCTCCTCCCACATGCTCTCACATTAAGTGAGGAATCAATCCTTCTCGCTTCCCTTATCTCTCCCTGTCTATCGCTATCGCTCTCTCTTCCACTTCATTCCTGCCATTCTCTACCAATCGAATCAGCTTGCTGTGGGCACAAATGAGTATGTGCCTCTCCAGTCCCACAGCAATCATACCACACCATCATTAGGTCTATTCTAGTGGCCCGCCTTATCCCTTTCCCCCTATAATTGGGCAAAAAGCCTCTGCCTACCTGTCAGCAGGAGCCCCAACACAAATGCTGCAATTTATTCCATACTGCCACAGGATCTATAAGCACTGTGTAGGTTTTAACAATGTCCTCAGAGGAACCATTGGTCACTGCTGTCCCGTGTCACTTTCAGATAGGAGGCACTTAACGATCTTATTTGTTCCTGTTAAAATGTCTACTTTAGTAAATTAAGACAAGTACAGCATTTTTTGCCAAAATGGGTTTAAAGTGAAGGATCACATTTGGGGGAGAACCACGATAATTCCTTTAGTAATCAATGAGGGTTGAGTTTAAAACCGGAAAGTGTAACAGTAAAGGAGAATCAAAATAAAACAACCTTCCACTTACAGTTGTACTGGTTCCGTTTTGTGCTATCGGCAGAGCTTGTGTTTTAAATGTGTTTCAGGGGGCAATTGACTTTTATTTGATAGGACCCGTGGAGACCGGGAGAGATGGCGGGGACGACATGCAGCAAAGACGTTCTACCGGACATTCTTGCAGGGTAAATCCAGACAGCTGGCTAGTCTCTGTCCAATCTGAGTTTTCTGTTGCACGACTAAAACAACTTTATCCTCTTTTTAAATCTTAAAAAGTTAAACCTTTAAAGCATAGGCTACATGCTGGGAGCTTTTTTTATTTAAGCAGTATGAGCAGGTAACTGTCTACAGTAACAACTAGCAGGAATCAGAATAAACTGGTAGTATGAAAATGTTGACCAATCAAAGTCTGTATGCATGCGCTGCACTTCATTGGCAGTAATATAATGTGTGAGTCCGACAGCTGCAGGTAGTCCTGATAGAAACAGAGCATGTGTTGTAGAAACAGCAGAGTGGTGTTAACATAGTCTGCTGTTTTATTGAGCTATGGTAGCATCGGTGTGTAAGTGGTTTTATTTTTTCCCTTGAAAGTCGCTCTCACCCAGACTTCAGTCATAAGTGGGACTGGCTCACCAATTCCCCGTCTAAACTGTCACTTCCTCACGGGAAGCAGGACGTGGCTGAGATGAGTTTCCTGTTGGAATGTGAGACTGCTTCTTCGGCCTGCACAGCCCTCTGACGCAGAGCAACAGGAAGGAACAGGGTTTCCTCACTATATATTTACTGCATATTACAGCTTTTATACAAACCTTATTGCAAGATATAAACGGCCACTTTAGTTTTTAACATAGTTTTTTTTGTCTTTTTCCTTGTGATAAAAAATGCATCCGTTTGCTGTCCTATGTCTTTTTTTCCTTTTTAGTAGAGTTGCTGCTGTTTTGCAGCATAGGACTGATTATGAGCCAAATAGTTGCCATTATAGCCAGATAGATAAATAAATAGGCTTGTCAAATTAGCACAACACCTAAGTAACTTTTTGACGTATACCATGTCAAGTAATAGTCAAAATGTTCTATTTCTGTTGTCAGATAAGAGAAAAGTGTGGAATAGGGATTTAATGGCAGCTTATAAATATGACATGTTAACCAGCTGTCAGTCTCAAGCTGCTGTGGTGCAGTGCTGATAAAATCCTTGTTTTATTATTGCATTGTTATGATCTGCTGTATTTGCATTTAAAATGAGAGATCAAAGAGAAGGTTAGAGGCAAGAGAAAGTTCCTTTGAACTTTACTACAACGCAGCCCCCGACTCACTGAAGAGGCTGACGTCATTGTTTTTGCAAATACTCCGGTCCCCCCCCAACCCCCCCCCCGTACACACCAAGCTGGCTTTTTTAAAGATTTACTCACTTTGGAAACTCTTTAGGAAAAGCTTAGTTTTTGCGTGAGGAATGCTTTTGTATCACGGACAGAGGCCTAAAATGGAAAAAAGATGCACTTGATCTGCTTAATGTGCATATAAGCCTACTCTAAGATTGAGATTCAGGTGGGAATTTTTATGACTCATATTTGTCCTCCATACTTGTCATTTTTCATGCATGTCATATCTCCACTGCTGTCCATGTATCTGTCTATCCTCCCCTGTCTTCTTGCATAGAAGCGAGCCACACATACAAAAGTATTGATGCAGCTTCAGTCCTTCTCAGTCCTCTCCTTACTGCAGTGCTGTTCCAGCCCACGCAGAGCAGCGCCATTTTGCAAATCTACCAGCTCTTTTCTGAAGGTGGCTTTCTCTCTGCAGCTCAAGAAGTCACCTGTTCTATTAGGTGATGGATAACAAGACATCCTTATTTACTTCATGGACTTGTTGTTTGTACCTTGTTACCCAGTGAATTTGCTGCTGAGAAATATGTTAATGTTCTAACTAACATATCATAACTATCCTATACATTTCTGTTTCATCCCTGCCTTTCTGCCTTCATATCTGAATCTTTGTGTACCAGTATTTTGTGATACATCAAATAGGTTTTCATGTTAAACAGCAACCCAGATTTGCTTATGTATTTGTTAATTTGTACATATAATAGTCCTTATAATATATAATTTGAGGATGACTACAATACCGTCGCCTGTTACCAGGGTTTTATTTACTTCTTTTGATGACAGGGCTGCAGTTTGGTTTGCTCTCCCACTTACTGCATTCCTCTGTTGTTTGCTTGTCTTTTTTTCCTTTCTTCCAAAATGTTCCTTTCTTGGACTTCCCTCTCTTTAATTAATTTGTTTTTGCATGTCTCTTCTCCATCCTTACTCTCATCACCCTCGCTTCACTCCCTTCACTTCTTTATCTCCATACCGTACATCAGCCCCGCGCCCCCATGTTAATTACACCACAGTTCTTTTTTTCTCTATTATTCACCACTCTGCTATTTCTGTCACCCGTACTGCTGTGCCTGCATTGCAAGCATTTTGCTTGGGTCTGCAGTGGCTGTTGAAATGAGGAGGGGGCGTCTACTGGTGCCCAATTTAACAACAAATGGCTGTTTAGCGCCATCTGATTGGCACAGATTAGAGGGCTCTTGGTGGTGGTGCGGAGGTGGCTCTTGCAGAAGACCAAGTGGCTTCATTGCTGCTGTCTGAGCACAGCTGACTGAGCCGTTTGCCTAGAATGGGTTTTACTATTTAAATTACATTTCGCTCTAATAAATGTAATTGAATGGATAAGGACAGATTAATGGGTTGGAGTGTTCATATGAAGCAAACTTACATCTGATTAATGGTTTTATTTCTTAACAATGTCACCTTACTGCTGAGGTCAGACCAGCCTACATACAGATGCAAGCCCTGAAAAATAGGAGTGGAAAAAATAATCAATTCTTAAATGCAATTATTTGTTAAACAGTTTAGCATTGATGCACAAAACTTCTTAATTGTAATTCAGTATGTCAGCTGACCAGTTGCCTCTGTTTGGCTGGCTATTAGGCCTGCACGATATTGGAAAAATCTGACATTGTGATATTTTTTCCCCTGCGATATATATTGCGATATGAAAAAAGAAAAAAGTAATTTTTTAAAAGATTACATAAATAGCTCTGTTTGGAAATAATAAATCATTCTCAACTACTGCAGTGATTTTGTAGGGGGGTGAATTTACATAGAAGAAGGAAAAAAAAAGGATCTTTTCTAATGTGAACCATTCTTTGTTAAACTTTAATGCTTTACAAACATCGAATTAAGTAAGCGCTGTGACTAACTCTTTACTAACTCTTCTGAAGTAATTTTGGAGAGGGATATTAGGTAGAAATACGCTGGTTGACTAGCATGACACCATTGTATTCATATAATAATCAATCCAGGCTAACGTGAATGACAGTGACTGCATGTTGCTTCCTCTAAATTTTTAGGTTGTGGTCGACTAGTGGGGCCAGCTCGTTAGTTTGATAAATTGATCAGACCTGCACGTCACGCTCACTAGCAACAAACTCTGTGTGTCCAAGACACAGACTTCTATAGTAGATTAGTGTTACGTTTCCAGCCTCGCGGCCCCGAACCGTATCATTAGTTGGGACGGAGACACACGGGGAGCTTCACTTCCCATAACAAACCCTGTCAGACTAACATCACATACACACGCTGTCCACATGGCTACCTGACTTAAAGGGGAAGGGTTGGACAGTAATAATAATGTAAAAGGAGAACGGTGGAAGTTTTCTATCAAGCAGCAAAAAAGGATTATGTCAACATCGCAACGTCCTGCGATGTGACCATCGCGCATGTGCACATTGCAATGTCGATGCTAAAACATAATATTGTTCAGCCCTACTGGCTATTATATATGTCGTGTTATCACGTGACAGTGTGGAGGAGAAAGAGAGAGGGGGTACAGGGGGGTGACTTGGTCTCGAAGAACACGACTTCTGCAGTTTGGCAGAATTTCGGGTTCTGACCTAATGAGAAGGGCGAGGTGTTTCAGTATTAGTGTTTGGTATTCTGTTTCGGAACTGTGTAGGCACAAGTCAACAGTTTGGTGACGCAGTCTGAGCCTTACGTCATCATTTTTAATTAGTCATGGTAATACCGAATACTGCGGGAAAATAGGGATGAGTTTTGACTGTATCAAAATTTGGATACCGCCCAACTCTCTGATATCTTTTGCTAGTATCACACCGATACTGCGTATTAAATTAGTGCTACGCAACACACACACACCACACACACACACACACACACACACACACACACACCACACACACACACACACACACACACACACACACACCACACACACACACACACAGAGCTACTGCCAATTTTGCCTGAACAGTACCCTTCAAACATGATGCCTGCAGCTTGGTTAGATTCAGTTGCTTATTTATATGCACGGGAGAGCTATGGTAAATGGCTTGGAGCCTCTCAAATAGGACCCTTGTTCAGTTGGTGTGTGTCTGAGTGCATGTGTATCTTCTCCATTGTTTAGTTATTTATTGTCTTATGGAAATACCCAAGAGTGCTGTGAAGGTGTGACAGCATGTGTTTTGCAGTAAATGTCAGCAACTGTCCAGGTGTTTTAGACGAAGACACCCATGCATGTCAAGCTTGCGATGCAGAGATTTAGGTATTCCAATTCAAGCTACTGTAATAATTAGCGGCAGCCATGATGACAGCCGCCTACCGGCAAAAACTAAGCTTTTTTAGAAGTGGCTGGCCAAAGCCAGGCTTTTACTACCAGAAGTTCAACACAGCGCGTTCATCTGGGCAGCAACCACTTCATAATACCACTACCGCTGTTATTCAAAACACTTCCTCGATGTTGCCCACCCTCACTGAAATGTCTGGAGGTGGCGAGTTACTGTGCGGCGGTGTGAAAGCCCTGTCAGAAGCAGTCACGCCTTAGGCCGGTAAGAATTCATACCTGCAGTTTCATGCAAATTAGACAAGCGGGGCAGCCGTTTTGACTTTCTTAAGGTTTTGAAGATCTTACCTTAATACAACTTTACTAAGGTCAGTTTTTTGTTTTGCTCATGCCGGAACATTACATACAAGTTTCCCCTCCTCTCAGTTTTTGACAAAATCAGACTGGTGATGTAAACCTCACATTTTTGGCAAGGACGTTTTTTTTGTCTACAGGTGTGGTACAGGAATTGTGTATGTTGTACCTGATCATTTAGCAGCCACCTGTCTGGCTCATACATGTGTGGACAGCCTAAACTAAACGTGGTTGTTTTTTAAATGAGGTTTCCTTAACAGGCGTGGAGCATAACAGTGTAGATGGCACAAATCCCACCATCTTAGCAATACAAACTGAACCTGCATGAAACGGAAAACTGTATGCTCAAATCATCCAGTACAGTACAAATGTAGAGCTATATGGGTTGGAAATATTATTGGGAAGAGCAATGGAGGCATCCTGAGGATATCACAGTTCTTCAGGCCTTCATCTCAAACATGCATAACTCAAAGATCTTTGAATGAGCAGGGTAGTGATAGTTTGAATTAAGAGGTAACATAGTCACTTTATCAGTCCATAGATAACAGATCAGCCTGCAGGGAAAATCAATCTACCAACCAACCAACCCCCACTCTCCGAAAATCCTCTCTGCTTGCCATAAATAATAAATCAGCCCGTCATGAGGGCAATTGGCTGTATGGACCTGATTCATCAGAGCTCACACAACCCAGATACCTCCTGTGGGAGTGGATTAAAACCAACGTGATGGTAAAGTGCACAGTAGTGCAGTAATTCATGCAAGTTATGTTTAGTTCAACAGTGGACTGGACTAAAATCTTCCCCACACAAAGGTAGTATGTAATGCATGCTTTTTGGATTGGATTGCTCGACAGGCATCCCCCTTAATACAGTATGTGGTTTAAAAAAAATAAAGTAGTACATTTCACATACGTACTATCTTCATATCATGAATGAGTTTGTTTTGACCTGAAAAAAGGAATGTAGATGTATAATAATGACTAGAACATCTTATAGCATCATGGAGGTAAAAGGGGTGGAGTGTTGGACCCCTTAGGCACAGTAAGAGAGAGGCAAGAAGTATGTTATTGTGTGTGTGTGTGGTGGGGGGGGGGGGGGGGTATTGTTGTCTTGCTGTGGAAATGGTGTATGGCTTTGATTAAACTATGTCGCTGATGATAAGAAGAAGCAGTCTTACATGTAATGTTTTGGTTCTGTATGTATTCTCAATGTACCGGTATATTAACCAGTCTTTTTCAGCTGTTTTGCTGTGGCAACAATGCAAAAGTGGACACACACACACACACACACACACACACACACACACACACACACACTGTATATGCTTGCACGTAGGGGGTGTAGGAAGGCCATAACTAATTGTGTTGCCAGCCCGTAGTGTGCAACAATGACACAAAGTGGCACTTAACCTTAGTCACTCTCTTCTTTGAGTCCTTGTCCTGTTCTCCCCCCCCACACTCTATTTCCTATCACTCCTATCTCCTCCTTTTCCCATAGAAAGTGTCATAATCAGCATCATCATAGCTGTTAATCCAAAGAGATGGTGTGAGGGGTATTTGAGCACTTTAAGTTTACCAACATCTGACACCTAAAAGCGTTTCAGGGCAGATTTATATCTGAAACGACTAAAGGGGAATCAACACAAAGAACATTATAATCTGCATGAAGTTATGATGTATTGCAGGGCTGTTGCATAAACCCACAGAAGTTCTAACTAGGTGTTCCTAATAAACTGGCAAGTACATCAAAGATGTCTTTCCCTGGAGAGTAATATATTTTGTGTTTATGCACATACAATATTAAAAGAACAATAAAATGTGACAGAAACATAAGGAGTTGCCATCTGCACTTTATTGTTGAATACTTAAAGATGTAATTTGCAGTGACTTCACCAAACACATACATAGTTTATAGCGCATATAACCATTATAGTGCAAATCTGGTCCTTCACTCACCCAAGGTAGATTTTAATGTCCTCAGTTGATGGATCTTGTTGCATCTTTACTCCTATTATGATTCAGAATAGAATAAACTGGATTTAGCCAAGATTAAACAGTTTGAGGTTGATTCTCACAGCATTCAACTTTCTTCTTCTTCTTTTTCTCTTTTTAGGTGCTGTTAGGGCTGCTCAATTATGGGAAAAATACAATCACGATTATTTCGGTCAGTAATGTTGTCATGATAATTTAACACGATAACTTGTTGACTTCTGGAAAGATCTTGCAATTATTGAACTTAAAGAATGGGAAAAGTGAAATCAACAGTAAAATACCACAACTGTGAAATTTGCCTAAATGCTTTTCCTATTTAAACTTTTTATTCATTCAGAACATGAGAATATAAGAGTTTACTTGCAAAACATCATGAGCTAAATAGTTTTTCTCAGTTACTCTGTTTTTGTAGGCCAAAATCCTAATCACGATTACATTTTGATAAATTGCGCAGCCCTACTTTGTGTTTAAAAGACATCCCGAAACCCACAGTGAAAAGAAAAAACTTGCTCATATGGATAAACAAATGCTAAACCCTGTGCAACTCACTGTTGCACAGGAGGCCGAGCCCCTGGCCCTTACTAGCTGTTCTTTCATTCCAGTCCCTGATCAGTATTAAGGGACATTATTTAGGTCTTCTTAGTGATGTTTAAACTGTAAAATTGTTCTACAAAACGCTACAAAATGCTAGTTACTTATTGTTAATATTGTTATCAGTCGGTCAAACTACTGTGCTCATCTCCTGCCTCTGCCTCCATTGATCAGATCTGATAGCCATGGATAGGAGAGTGTAAGCCGTAGAATCTTACACTCGATAGAAAAAAAACAACATCGGAAGACTAAAGAGCACCCAAAAAGCCCCAATTTAACTTTAAGTGAGCCGGGGAGTAGACCCCACCCCACTGCCGACCCCTGCAAAGGGAGAAAAAAAACAACCCTGCAAAGCACGTTTATCTTTCCACACAATTACAATTTCACTTTGAAATGCTCTGAGCTGAAACCCTAACACATTGGACTGCCTGCTGCCTGGCAACTTTCAAAGAGAATAATGTTTTGATTTATTTTTTTCTCCTTATCTTCCCTCTGTGTCTTGGCCTACCATTTCCTCATCTAAACTCAGACTTGCTGAGATGAAAAGCTGTTGGGCTTTCAAATGGCTGTGTAGCATTTAGGAACGCTAGGCCCCTACTATTACATTTTGACACATGAGTTTTGAAATACCTGCAGTTCATTTAAACTGTTTGTGTTGGTGATGTCATTGGTGCAGAGCAGTTGTTGCTGATGTATTTGTGAATTGCAATTCCCAGAGAACAGTTGGAACTATCATTACTAATTTGAAGCATGCTGCATATAGCTTATATTCAATGAAGTTTGGTTATGAAGTTTATGCTTTCCCATATACACAGATAAGATGTTTGAACCAGCTGAAAACTGAGACACTAATGCCACTCAGGCTAGGAGGGATGACTTTGGTGAGAAAATAACGTGATGCAACATTTCTCATCATCTGGGTCCTTGTTTTTGTATGTATTATATGTATGACACACTAAATGCGTGAGTCATAACCTGTAATGTTTCCATGTGTTTTGGTCCTGAGTATCTGTGTTTACCTGCAGTGGCTCTACAGTATATCTGGCCTTAATGGTCACGCCTATGCCCAGCAACACCCTGGCAACAGGTGTTTGGGAGAACAGACTGTCAAAGTTTCAGTCAGTGTCTCTCTTTCTGTTTATTTGTAATTGCCATTTACCATCTACAGCTTCTATTACACCCCCAGGCATCCAAGAAGGGGGATCTCTTGAGAGGTCTCTTCCTTTTATTTTCCTGATGTCCAAATGCTTTAGGTTCCTCTTTGTTTCCTTAGAGAGCTTGGGCTGGGTGTCAAACTGTTTCTGTTGTATGTGTTGTCTGGATTTACAACGAAAACAAGACATGACTTGACTTGACTCACCAGTCGGTGTAGTAATGCTGTCTGTCTGCAGAAACAGGTGTATAATCCATACTTCTGTCACTAAAGAACTGCTCTGTGATTGCAAGTTGGTGATCTTTGCTTAACACACACCTGGAAATAACTTTGTTTTCTTCAACCACAATGATGACTGATTAATGACTATAAAACCCTAATTTACTCTGTGATACACACACACACACACACACACACACACACACACACACACACACACACCACACACACACACACACTCTTTTGCTCAACGTTTTTGTGCTCTCTCGTTTCAAGAGTCTAACTATGACTCTGTCCCCTTTCATTGTTTAAGACTAGCCTCTTTTAGTCAGAGTGTCCGCTCTGTAATTTTCGTGTGTGTGTCTGTGTGTGTCTGTCTGTCTTTTGTCTTCTGTCTGTCGCGTCTGTCATTTTCGTGTGTGTGTCTGTGGTCTCTCTTCTGTCTGTCTTCGTCTCTCTCTCTCTCCTCTCTCTCTCTCTCTCTCCTCTCTCTCGCTCTCTCTCTCCTCTCTCTCTCACTGTGCAATGGAGCATATTCACACAGTGCCCATACTGGCACACCTGTGCTGCTTGACAACAACCTTAGTTTGTAGCAGCCATAATGTTTTTTAAATAAGCGCTAGCAGTATACGTGGGCCGGTCATCGGTTTCAAGGTATGCCACGGATTGAAAAAGTCAAGGTTTCAAAACCACTAACATTTTCCATCATATCGTCCCTGTGGTATGAGCTGTTTTTTTATAAGTTGTGAAGGAAAGAAATCAGTTTTGAAATCCGTCTCCCTGCCTGTTTAAAAAAAAAAAAAAAACATATTTATTGTGTTCAATGTAAAAAAAAAAAGTTACCGTGAAACTGTGATATTTTCAATGAAGGTTATCGTACCGTTAGAATCTTATACCGTGCCTAGCAAGCAGTACTATGGTTTGCATATTTTTAAATGACCATATTAACAGTTATGACACCCTCATGCCATTGTACTCATTAGAGAACTAATTCATAAATATTGTCATTTATTTCTCCTCAACGTTCTAATAATAATACCTTATTTTACTAGTTACATAGTTTATTAAATTTCATAAAAATTAAATGATTTAATTGAAAGGAAAAACTGTAATTTGGATCTAATTGTAAGGAAAATTGAGAAGTTGAGTTGATACACTTGAATTTATTAAAGTGTTGTAAAGCCAGCAGGCTTTTAGCCAGTGCACAACAGGTCAGTTAAACAGGCACATGTCTGATGAATAATAAATTATTAGTAAATTATATTAACTTAGGAATAATTGGAGCAGTTCATTCAACAACATTCCTCTGAAAATAAACAACTCCTTATAACTCTAACACAACAACCAACAACAAAAATCTACTAGAACTGCTTGTACAGTGCTTTATAGAAAACTACCAGTACTAGTACAAAATTTAGGTTTACATCTTTTCAGGTCCGTCTTTAAGAATGCATTGGAAGTAGGGCTGAACAATTTTTGAAAATAATTTAATCAATTTATTTATTTTATTTTTTTAACCAATGTTGCAATTGTGATTTAATATGCGATTATTTTTTAAGATCTTTGTCTTCTGTATTATTCAACAAAGACAAGCAATAAATCATTGTATATTATGAACAACACAAGATTAAATAGATAGATGGATAGATAGACAAACTGTTTTTCTGTCATTAAACGGACTCTCATATTACCAGATTTATTTCTGTAATATCCAATGGTAAATTGCATGTTACAGTAACGCTTTCATGTTTTAGTAATGTCGTGCTTATCGCCCTTTTCACCGTTATCTCTAAGATGCACAAAACTCCCTCTGTTAACAGTTTCCAGTTGACTGGGCCAGAAGACAACCTCAGTAATGTTGCTACATATTTACCTCAGGAATCAACATCATTTAGACACTGCTAAAGGTTACTAAGTATGTGTTCGTGTAATTGGTCCTTTGCGACTGCAGAGAGGCCCGCTACGCCACATTCATTCGTATCAATTCCCAGTCTCCCTACCGTGTGCGTGTGGGGGTGCGTGTGGGTGTGTTTCGGTGAGGGTGTGTGTGGGTGTCGCCTAAATCATTAATGAGTACTTCCCAGTCTTCAGCTGAGAAAGAGAAATGCACTCAGCAGGTAGTTATTTGAGATATTCTTTTTTATTTACAAGAAGCCACTTATCAACAGCTCCAAATTCAGTGTCATCCATCTGTAAAGTAGGCTAATGCACATTGTATTGTGGGGAGCCTTCTGATTGGCTGTTGTGGCTGCGCAGGGAACAAACTGTCTTTCACCAGAAAAGAAACCATGATGTGTGTGAAACCATCACCACACTCCACTTTCTTCTCAGTGTTTATGTTACTTGTAACTCACTATACCTGTTGACCTTTTTACGGCCCAATCCTACGTGGGAGTTTATTTGACGAAACATCGCGTTTTAGTTAACGCTTTCGCATACCTGTGTTTCAATACATGCTGCAATGCTTTGTCTTTCATTTGGTATTCAGGGGATTTCAATCTAATCAAAGGAGCTTTGAAAATAATGGTGAACCACTGGTCTACATTGGGTTGGGGGCATGTGGTGTAAAAACTCCCTCTGATGAGGTTCATCCATATTCATGCTCTTTCAGTTGCACAATTCATCTCTTTTGAGAATTAAGTGTTTCATTTTTATCAAGCCAAGATGGTTGTATGTCTGTTGAGACTAAAATTGCTGCTTATGAGCCTTAAGATACATTTTACAGTACTTATGATCTCCATCAGGAAACCTAAAGGCCTCTTTGGCCTACCAAAATTATACTGAGATATCTGGGACATTTCTGACACAACCCCAGAGTATGGGAATGATTTGAAAAAGTCTGTTAGTGCTACTTAAATTACTGAATAATTACATTTTAAAAACTCAACAGTAATGTGTTGTGTTTTGAGAATCTTTTCACAGCGCGGTATGTGGGAAGGAAACATATACACTCAAACATTAACTGTACAATTCCCTATATCCATGTTGATACACAGTAGTGTGGAAGGAGAGGTCATGCACCATTATGGACAAGCCAGTAGACAAACACATGCAAATAGAAGTCTTTCCTCAGCTCTTATATTAACTGTGGAAGGCAATAGTTGTTAAATCTTTTTTTTTTTTTAATTGTTTATGATGTTGATTTTTGTTCGTTGATTTTTTTAAATTTTTCATTTTTTTTATACATATGGTTCTATATTACTTTAATCTCAGGCCCTTCAGGGGAATTTCCACATTGTGTGGGCAGTTCAAGGTCTTTTACAGCTTGTGTCATGGCTCCTTTTGATGTTATAAAGAAATATCCAAACAAGAAAGACATGTTTTCCTTGGTGAAGGCAAGAAGAATTACATCCTGAAGCATCTGTGATTTCACAAGGTTTTCTGGAATGATGCACAAATACTCAAAAGGAATAAATGTCATGGCTTCCTTTTTAAAAGAGGGCTTCAACAATTTAGCATTGCCATTTCCTAAATTTTGAGACATGTAATAGACTTATTGAAAAAAGGTCACAACACATGCTGCAGTAGTTTGGCTTATTGGATGAACAGTGAGGGTATGAAGCCATTCTTCTCTACTTCCAGTGTTGATTTGGCATGGGCACGTCACTGCGTCCAGGTCTTAGCTGCACCCAAGACAATTGTGATTGGTTTGAAGAAATGCAAACAAGTCATGACATGTATTCCTTTTGAGTATTTGTACGTCATTCCGGAAGACCTTGTAAAATTGCAGATGCTTCAGGATTTAATTATTTTTGCCTCAAATTCAGGAAAGGGCAATGCTAAATTGTTGAAGCCCTCCTTTAAAAAAGGAAGCCAAAGCGTTTGGCGCGTGCCGCCAGAGCATGCCTGGCAATGCAGGGCTTGTGCAGAGGCTCGCTGTATATCAACATTTAGTCACTGTTATGGAACAAATGCTGGCTTTGACAATCCTCTGATGCAGATTGATCTTAAACCATCACTGCCTGGTGAATGTCTTATGTATTATGAACACCAAATGCCTCCCTGTTTGTAACAAAGGATTTGTAGCCCAAGATGACAAGCCCCTGGGCAACGTTTTCTACAGACCAGACAACACTGTCAAAATTCTTCGTATGTGTCCTCATACCTGGCAAATAAAGCTGATTCTGATTCACAGACTGTACTACTCTAACTAATAAACTGATATTGACGTGGAAAAATTTGTCAGCTTTCCCACCAAGAAAAATTTAGCTGTGAATCAAATCCTTGGCTGTAAGTGGTCTACTCTGTGACCTACACCTTTTCATGGAAAAAACAGTAGTTTCCCTTTGTTTACTTAATAATAATGGTGGCTCTTTGAGTATTTAAAATAAAGGTACAATTTGATACTTTGGAACATGTGATGTCGGATGTTTTCTAACTTGATCCATTTCCTTTCTGCCTATCCTCTTTCTCTCTCTCTGTACTATTTTCTCAGTTCCTGAGTTGGTCTTGTCCAGACTGAATTGAGTTCTCGTCCAGTATGGTTGCAATGGAGACTGCTTTTTAGAGACTTCAGCTGTGAAAGTTCACCATTAAAACATTTCTGTTTATCAAGTTTCTTCAAGGTACAGAGCATTGTTTTTTATTTTTATTAAAATAATACAAAGGTCTTGAACTGTGTTGTGTGACAAGAATATTGAAGCCAGCATTTATTGTTCTATATAAGGTACATTTTACTTTTTTTTTCTTTCTTTTTTTAAATTCCAGTATTTGATACGTAAAAGTTTAAAGCCAGTCATCTTTGTCACTTTTTAAAAGCCTTATGGTATTGGTGAAATTCTACACGCATACTGTGAATGCTCGCATTATTGTTATTGACAATGATTTAATGTTATTTGTTGATCATTGATTATTTAATGATGAGTCCTATTCATGTTTTCTTTTTTTGGCTCTTTCTGCAGCATCAAATGTATTCGTGAAACTCTCATCACTTCAGTCAGTGGGCATTATGTTGACCATAGTCTAAACCCATCAGCAACCCATCCCTACCTTTTTCTTCCCATCTTCCCTCCCCACACCCTTCCCCATCTCCATCATGACCAGTCTGAAGCGTTCTCAGACAGAGCGCTCGGTCGGGGGCTCAGTTCCGGCTTCTGATGAGTTTTATACACGCCGCTTGCGATTGCCCAATGGAGGGGCACCACCACCCCGCAGTGAAAGCGCCCACATCTCCTCTTCCTCGACCACTGGCACCAACCCCGGCGTTCCCAAGATGGGGGTTCGTGCTCGTGTGGCTGATTGGCCCCCAAGGAAAGATGGGGGAGGAGGGGGTGTTTGGCATATCACTGTGGAAACAGACTCCCCTAGCTCTACAAACACCACTAGCTCTTCAGGATCAGGAAGTGGAGATAGAGAAAGACTTGGAGGAGGGGGAGGTGGAGGTAGTAGTAGTGGAGGAGGAGGAGGAGGAGTTGGAGGTGGTGGTGGAGGAGGAGTTGGTGGTGGCAGTGGAGGAGGAGGGGTGTCAGCCGTCACAGCCCACAGCAATCTGTCAGCCAAGCTGGGCCACCTGATAAGCCCACAAGACTCATCCATGCTGCGCAACATCCACAACACACTAAAGAGCAAGATGCATGGCAAGGGAAAGGACAATCGCTTCCTGTCACCGGATGGCTATCTGGGCTCACCTCGCAAAGGCATGAGGCGCATCCGTCAGCGCAGTAACAGTGATATAACTATCAGTGAGCTGGACGTGGACGGTAATGAGGGCTGGTCATTCTCCGGGTGGACACCCATGCACCGTGAGTATGGCAGCACCTCATCCATAGATAAACATGGTGTGTCAGGAGAGAGCTTCTTTGACATGCTCAAGGGATACCAGTCCTCTGAGGCCCCTGATCAGCGAAGCCCAGCTCCAGAGAAGCTCACAGAGCTACTTACTGTGGCCCCAACAAAACAGGCTGCCCTTGACTTGCCAGATGGACCATTAGGTCCAGCCAGAGGTAGTCCTGCCAGCCGGCTGAAGGAAAGAGAAAAGCACTTGAAGAGGAGGTCAAAGTCAGAGACAGGGGGAGAGTCAATATTCCGCAAGCTGCGCAGTGTGAAGGTGGAGGGTGACTCATCGAGGGCTGGCTCAGATGCTGAAGATGGAGGGAAAGGGGATGAGAGTGGCCCACCTCCCAAACCCTGGGCATGTCAAAAAGGCTTTGCTCATTTTGATGTCCAGTCTCTACTCTTTGACCTCAATGAGGTAATCCATAGTCGGCAGTCTGGGTCCAAGCGTAAGAACACCACTACCGGTGCCTCGGCGGCTGCTGCGGCCTCTGCTTCGGCCACATCCTCCCTCTCCTCCAATCAGAGTGGAGTGTACGGGTCACCCTGTGGTTCACAAGAGGAGCTGAGCAAGGAGGGGACAGGAGGAGGACACGGTACCAGCCCTGTCTTGGACCCTGGTGATGACAAGAGTAATGACCTGGTGCTCAGCTGCCCTTGTTTCAGGAATGAGATTGGTGGAGAGAGAGAGAGGAACATCTCTCCACCTAAACAGGTAAGTTTTGTGCAAGAATATATAATGATGACATTTTTATAAAACATGTATCTAAATACGGATATATGCACTCATTTTTAAAGAGATGACTATCTGGGCTCTTCCATTTTAAGTCTAAAACTGCAATATAAGTCTTTCTGCCCATTTTGAGACCACAAAAATTGAAGATAACTTAGAAAGTCATTACTGAATGTTAAAAATGCACTAAAGATTAAATGTACATCAATAATCTAGTTGTCAGCTTACTTGCCCTTGTCTTCCATCCCCCAGCAGGGCAGCATAGGCAGTGGTGGCAGCTCAAGCAATTCCTCTGGAAGTACAGAGGAAGGACCTTTGGATGCCATCCTCACTACTCATTTTACTAACGCTGGTGTGGCTGTGTTGGAGGCTGCCAAGGACGGGCCAAGCCAACATGCTGACAGGTCCAAACGTTACATTATGGAACATGTTGACCTCGGCACCTATTACTACCGAAAGTACTTCTACCTCAGAGGTGAGCAAACTAGGATAGTCTGGGCTAGATTCATAGTTCTTGATTATTGATAGTGGTTTCTACTTGTCTGGATTGTAAGTTGCCCTAATGCTATTGACTGTATTCTGTATATTTTTGATGATCTTAAAAAAATATACCCAGAATTGGCAAAGAAAATGGCATTTTCTGCTAACAGCCAAGCTTTAATCTGTTTTGATAATTGACACAATATTTCACACAAATGCAAATGTGTACTGCATTTTATGGGATGCTGTTTTCACATCATGAAATAAAGAAATGAGGCAATAAAAACATAAATAATTGTAAATATTCACATTAAAAATGAATCAATTAGTTAAATAAATATATTAAAAGATTTTATTTTCAATTATTTCAACGCAGTTTTATTTCATAAGTCCACTTTATTTATTTCAAGAGACTTTTATTTCATAAATCCACATTTATTTATTTCCGTGGACTTCTATGTACTAACACCACATATATTTATTTGACCTCTTATATGCAAATCAGGGGGCGTGGCTATCTCTACCATTCAGAACAGAGCCGTGGGCAAAAAAAGGCTGACAAAGTGAGAGTGCACCTCAATCGGCAGCTTGCGGTATTCTGTACCCAGTGCACAGTCACCTTTTCTGGGACAACTTGACCACAAACTACCGCTGACCTGGGCGGTGCTCTGTACCCACTGTGGGTTGACACAACATTAGCAGAGGCGTTGTTAAGTGAGCTAGCAGGCAAACAGCCGCTCTAATTTACATTAAACTGAACCCCAGAAATTTACCCCAGTTATACCCCAGAATATAGGTGACTTTGGGCTGGGTACAGAGCTCTTGAAAGTCTCTTGAAATAAAACAACGTGGACTTATGCAATAAAAGTACCATATAAAAGTAAAACATTTTGTTTAAATGTCAATTTTTTTAAAACATGCAAGGGACATAAGAACAATAGAGTTGAGCTTTAAAATGAACAAAATTGTAAAGTCTTCCTTTTAATTTTCCAAGTTCTCTTCCTTTCTGTAATTTTTCCCCCTCTTTCACATCATCCTTTTCTGTACATCCCTGCCTAAAATCCCATTCATACTCACTCCTAGAACACTGGAACTACCTGGGGGTAGATGAGAACCTGGGCCCAGTGGCAGTGAGTTTGAGGAGAGAGAAATTGGATGAACACAAGGAGCACGGCCAGCAATACAACTTCAGGGTCATCTTCAGAACGAGTGAGGTACATTAAAATGGCCACCTGGACCTGTTAAACTTTGTATACTGATATACAGTATATATAGATTGTTTTTTATTAGCTTGGTTATTTTGTTATTGTTCTTATTATACTATTGTTTTTGATTGATCTGTCCATTCACCAGGATATACTGTATTTGTAGCTGTTCCCTCTGGAGCCGTGAATGTTAATGTTCACAGATGTGTCAATATTTAGTACACTCTTTACTGAGTGATGCTACTGAGAAGCTCTTATGAGTTGTGTAGGAGTAAAATAGGATCAGCGCCCAGCCTTTCTTACTGAAAAACACAGTTGGAGGAAGACATTATAAAAGCTTTGTCTCAAGGTTGTCAGATATGGCTCAAGACCTTAGATGCCACCGCCTCCATTCCTTAACTCCACCTCAAATTATTGCATGTTTGATGTAATTTGAAATGTATTTTCCCAATTGTTTATTCACAATGCTCAATCTGTAATTCACAGTGATTGGAGATTTTGTGTGAATTCCCTCAAGGCTTTGCTGCCAGCCCCTCCTATACAAAGTAGAGCCAGAGATCCATGTCCCGTTCTCTGTGCTGAACGCCCACCTACCATCTTTGTCAGCCTTTATCTGTGAAGGACTGAGCTGTGCCATCTCACAGCTAAACGAGACTAAAATAGCTCCAACGGTATTTGCGTAGAGAAGTGAAAGCATTGCTCTCGTATTGAAGAGCACCATGAGTAATAGCCCTTCCAATCTCTTGGGATGACGCACAACCTACTGTGCTGTGTTTTCCTCTATTTTCTTCCCTTCTCTCGACTCCCTCTCTAATTGCTATTTTCAGAACAGGGAACTGGGCAGGTATAGATATATATGTGTGTATGTCTGTGTGGGATGTATTGTGATGCATTGATGTTGAAGAGATGGGACCAGTGACCACTGATGACAGCTTTGGTCCTCTTTTCAGTTAGAGTACTTCTCTTTAGCTTGTTTAAACCCGAGGGTGTTGGCACTAACCTTGAGCCTACCGAACACTGAAGACACATAACATAAAAGTGATTCTTAAGAGCCATAGGACCACTACGGATACCCAGCTGTGTTTATTTGTTCATAATGGATATTCAGGTCCTGGTCCTTCTACAGTCCTCATGATTTATTCATGGAGGTCTTCCTCGAGTTTGTTTTAGCCTCGATCCTAAGAGTCTTCCTGAACCACACAGTTCTCCACACTTTGTCATCCCTGCACTAGCAGAGAACATGGTTTGGCAGAATCAATTTCTAGCCTGGAGTTTGAAGAAAAAAGATTTATATTTAACGATCTTGAGCCCATGATGCATTGATGGCGATGATTATCTTTAAAAAAAGCCCTCTTATGCTATAAATTTAATTTAATTACACAGGCCTCCTTGCAGTTTTCCAAACATAATATTAAAAATCTTGTAGTCGGTACCAATACAACCAAAAGTACACGCTACTCGATGTCAAAGTCGATACCAGCACAAAAGAACAATAATACTTTAACATTCATTTCTTTATTTGAACATTATAAAAAACAGCAATAGTGACAACAGTAACATACAAAAGTGAATACAATATAGATTTACCAAATAGATATAATAAATATTTAAATAACAGTTGAACATTTTAAAAACACAACAATAGTGGCACATAGCCTTCAAAATATAAATGAAACAAAACTATTACAAAATACACCAATTACAAAATCACAAATAATTTAACAAAAGAATCAACTCAAAGACAAGTACCATTGGTATTTTGGTACCAAAGTACCGTTTCTTGTGACTTCCCTAGTTCTACTGATGGCTGGACAGCTAGTTTTGCTCTTGTCGCCAGCTATAGGGGGATTTTGACACCAGCACATTGTGCAAAGCAGAAAGGGAGGGGCCAAGCTAAAAGGTTCACAACCACTAGAATAATTATCTAAGTAGCAAATCATCTGATTCTGTTTTGTGACCAAGCATCTGCAATACCCCAGTGTAATATGCAATGAAGATAAAATCACCCTGGGAAGTGTTTCAAAATGTTCAACGCATTGTATTCAGTATTTGTGATAAGAGAAAGTGTTTTACACTGATAAGTGAAGAAGAAAAAAATAGGAAATGACTGTGGCATTGTTGTATTTTGGACCACTCATGTAATTTTATCTCCAACAGCACAAGTTTTTAATAGTATGTCACAATGTTTTCACTCAAAGACACAACTGTAGACCAAGACATGACATGTCACCAAATATATAATAATTTACTGAAGCTTAAGCATAGCTTAATGAGTCAACAGAGAGTGTTACAGTATAGTATACCATACATTTATTATTATTATTATTATTATAAAAAATTGTACTTGCAAGTAATTTCCACAGTTTCAGTGTGAAAATTAAAAGAACTCAAGCGATCAGTGGTTGTCTTGACTCTTGCATGTCCTATTTTCTTTCCTTCTTCCTCTGGTTGTCCTGTCTCCAGCTGAATACCCTGAGGGGCTCCATCCTGGAAGATGCAGTACCTTCCACATCTAAGCATGGTCTAGCTCGAGGCCTGCCCCTCAAAGAGGTGCTGGAGTACCTGGTGCCTGAGCTCAACGCACACTGCCTGCGCCTGGCACTCAACACACCTAAGGTCACCGAGCAGCTAATGAAGCTGGATGAGCAGGGGGTAGGAACACATGTGCTGTGTAACTTTAATTATCTCCTTTGATTGTTCCTATTGGAAGAAATTATTTTTGTTACTGCTATCCAATTAGTAAAATGACAATATTATTGAGACTTCATACTGTCATGATTGTCCATTCAGCATTATTGATCAGTTTTTTGAACTAAAGACACATGTTTCCGAGACATTATCCTTGTGTGTTTTATGAGTCCTTTTATGTGTAGGTGTTTCATTTTTCAAAGAGGGAGTTCTCATTGTGGAACAGAATTATTTGTAATTAGTTTTATTTTTTATTTATGCTTAATTTATCTATTCACTACCACAGGCTTTTATGTGTAATTTAAGTAGAGAAACTCCCTCACATATCAGCCCACATGCACAATCACACACCTCAACCTAAAAAAAGGGAGAAAAACACATAACAAGCCCTTTTGATTCTCATGCTCCCTAATGCAATCATCAAAAGCTGAACCTCTAAAAATGTCAACATGATTTCTCTGGAAAATGGCACTGCGATCACTGCAGTACAACCCAAGGTGGTTATTCTGGAAATGCCAACATGAGTTCCCCCTAAAATGTCAACATGGTTACTCTGACATGATTTCTAAACAGTAATATATACGTGTATCTCCCCTTTTCACTGCAACAACCTTGGTTTTCTCTCCATAGTTAAGTTTCCAGCGGAAGGTGGGGGTGATGTACTGCATGGCAGGCCAGAGCAGCGAGGAGGAGATGTACAACAATGAATCGGCTGGTCCTGCACTGGAGGAGTTCCTTCATCTGCTGGGGGAGAGGGTTAGACTCAAAGGCTTCACCAAGTACCGGGCCCAGCTGGACACCAAGAGTATGTACATGCCCAGAAATTATAAGTTGATGGTGTCACTAATGCCTGATCCACAGCAGCAAACTCCTCATTGATTATCTAGGAGTCTCGTGTTTATGATTAAAGGCTCAAATGTTTGAAATGCTTTTGAGACTTCTGCTTCTCCCTTCTGGCCTTCAGTCTCAGTCTGCTTTAATCCCTTTCACATCTTTTCACAGATTTTTCAGTTTCCTCAGTATGCACTGCCTTAAAAACAAATGTTCCTTTAATTTTAGACAGATGGCCGCTGGTGTCAGATTATTATACTGGGGACACTGATCCACTGTGTGTTCTCCTCTTCTCTCCTTTGGCCTACCACCTTTGCATTTGCTATAGACAAGATGGATGTCTACATCATGTCTGCTTTGATATTTAACTCCATACTTTTCTTTTATGAATTAAGTCTTCCCTTGTAATGATCCTTCAGACAAAAACACTCAGTCACATTTTGCAGGACATGTAATACAACCTTCAGTAGCCTCTAGCAAATTAAATACAGCCATGCAAAGCACTCCCAATAGAAGGAGTGTAATGAATTGAGTTAATCTAGCTAGGTTAAGTATGGCCTTTTAAACACCTTGTGACTGTTTTGTTCTCTGAACAGAGCACATCAATAGACTGTGGAGGTGGTTGTTAAAATGCAGTGGCTCTCTTTAGGGCCAGAACCTGTTAAGAGCTCAGGGAACACAGGGCCATCTGATCCGCTTTTGCAGCAGAGGAAGATGGGGAACATAATGATAATGTTTGGTTATGCTTTTTCATTTATTTGGTTATACAACTCATTATATGGGAGTTTATATTTGGAATGTTTCAGAGAGATTCAGATTGATATATTTTGAAGAGTTTTTCAGTATGTCCTTGTTCCTAGACATGTTATAAACGCTTCTCCAAATGACTACATGGTTTTTATAGTTTCAAAATACAATTTTACAAAGTAAAGATTTAATACTGAATTAGTTTTGCCCATGTGAAGCCACAGTCTTAAAATGATTGTAAACTGGCAATATTTGTATATTGTTACTTAGTATTCTTACATGGGAATATAAATGCTTTTTCCATATCTGAGTGTGGACCCAGAAACCGACCCTGCATGAAGAGAGGGGCCTAAGATCGGAAAATTTGTAGTTTTTAACTGTTTTCCAAAGCATGTGAAATTCACATGTATTTGTATCCCCCTCAGCTGACTCGACGGGCACCCACTCCATGTACACCACTTACAAAGACTATGAGCTCATGTTTCATGTGTCTACTATGCTGCCATACACACCCAACAACAAGCAACAGGTAGGTTATTTAAAGGGCTCACAGACCCAACACACTGAAGTCTTTGTCTATGAACATTCAAAAGTTTTGCATTGTTTTTCTGTATTTTTGTTTTTGTAATTTGATAGAAGTCAGTATCTAACGCAAGTTGCTCCTGCTGTCTCTTTGTTTTTTCAGTTACTCCGGAAGCGTCACATTGGGAATGATATCGTCACGATCGTGTTCCAGGAACCCGGTGCGCTCCCCTTCACCCCCAAAAATATTCGCTCACACTTCCAGCACGTCTTTGTTGTTGTGCGTGCTCACAACCCATGTTCCGACAACAGCTCCTACAGGTGAGATTCACTTTTCACTTTCATCAAAAGTGTACATGTGACTTTTCTGAATGAATCACTTCCTATCCCTGCTGAAACAATAATGCTCTTACCTGTTGCTTTAAATGGTTGTACTTTTTTTCCCTTTTTAGTTCCACCACTACATCATATAGTAGGCTGTGGGTGTTGAGAGCGCTCTCTACCACTCACGATTTATTACCACATTGTCAGAGAGGTATAATAGGAAAAACAGTGTGCCAGCCCGAACTCAATTTTTTTAAGAAATAATGAACTTTCTGCCTGTTCAGCTGTGAAGGATATTTCATTCTCATTGTTTATTCCTGTCTCTGTCTTGTTATCTAGTTTCCTGTCAATCTCTCTCATCTTGCTCTCTATGACTCCTCCTCCCTCTCCCTCTAATGGCTGTTTTAATTGCCATCTGAGCACATAGTGTGAGGTCTTAATCGTCTCCTGTTAGGCCACTTTGTGACTGAGACACACACACACACACACACACACACACCCACACACGCACAAGCAAAGTGCTGCGCAATAGAGTGAAGTTTGAGCAAATACTGTTTACACAAGCCTTCTGTGACCACAAATGTGAATGGAGTTTTTTGAAGTGAAAACTAATTTCACACTCCATAGAGGTAAAACATCAGGGTTCAGAAGTAAATTTCTGATTCATACTTACCACGGGGAATTTGACTATGAGTCATGACGTGTTAAGGAACGATGACCTAAATGCTTTGAAGTTTTTATGTGTATTTTGGTGGACATTCACATACACGCAGACAGGGAAATGTGCACACTTCTTGTATTTAGTATGGCTCTGCCTTCTGAAGCCATGGTTGCCAAACGTTTTTAAACCGTGACATCTCTTCTAAGGATTTTTTTTTGTCATGGCAAACCCAAAGCCACCCAACCCCCAATATAACATGCATATACACCGATGCTTATCAGTTTCAACAATTTCAGATTTACCATTTGTATTTGTTACATTCTTATCATATAATGCAACTCTTAAATAATGAAATTTAAATTGCTGCAGTCCAAATGTTTTTTTATATGAGGTCTGGCAAACTTATACAAAAATATTACAGCCCCACTGCTACTGTATGTTTACCAAGAATTGTTTTTTTTTCCTTAAAGAAATATATTGTCATTGTAAATAAACACCTAACACATATTGCGTATGCTTAGTAAAGTAGATGCCATCATGATTCTTTTTTCACATAGATGTATCATTACAGTTATGAAACTTTTACTAGTCTAGACAAACGAGTATCACATACTATGAGGCAATGGTGACCTTGAATGTGACTCCCAGTGAACATGTGTTGTATGGTGTGAAAAATGACTCACTTCCTTACACAGGTGGATTTAAGTCTGATTACCGGTATTCATTTTTCATGATAATTTCATGTGACGTCTTTGAGGTACACATTACTCTTCTCTGTGCAGTGTTGTGACAATGACCAAAAATAAACTAGTGCTGTCAATTAAAATATTTAATCCCGATTAATTGCATTATTGTCATAGCTAACTCGCAATTAATCACACTTTTTTATCTAATCTAAATGTCCCTTGATTTCTTTTTGTCACAATATAATTTTTTTTTTTCTCATTTAATGCTCTTATCAAAATGGAAAAGTGGATTGGCTTGCTTTGTGCAAAAGGTTTTTTTATGGAAAACAACATAGGCATAAAGCCAACTGTAGTGTTCAGTTTCACACGTAACATTCTCACTTGGAGCAAATAATCTCTCACGCAATGTAACACTGTCCATCATTAAAACGGTGAAAAAAATACTTTGGCGAGGGGGCGTAGAATTAGCATCAGCTGTGTGCTTGGCCATCAAGTGGTATTTCAGACTGGACGTGCTGCGATGAGAGCTCAGTTTAAAACAAAAACACACAGATCACTTTGGTCTTGTCAATGGAACATTTGTCAACTTTTGAAAAGTAAACTTTCCAATCAGAATCTTATTGGCATCCATTTTGCTGTCTCTCGCTCACCATCCACTCAAAACGTAACGTTACTACTCTTTAGCCGGCTCGCAAGCCCAAACAAGTGTGTGCAGCTTGCTTGTTGTTTTGTTTCCGGTTTAGCTAGATCCGGTGTGGTGTTGTAGTTTTTCTAACATTACTAGTTGTTGCAACAGCATGTGAAAGAAACTGCCAAGTTTGCTAGACCAAAAAGAACGGTAATCTTGCGATTAAAAAAATTGACGCCGTAAAAATGGGTTTGCGTTAACACCGTTAATAATGCGTTTAACTGACAGCACTAATAATAATAATAATAATAATTTGCATCCTAAGCCTAAATGACCAGGTTTTGTGGTTAGAATATACAGTATATATTATAGATTTTCCTTGATACATTCCCTGAAGGAAAATGTCATAATTCCCTGACTTCTTATCTCTGTTCCGATGTCTAGAACACAGTATTGCAAGTGCCCTAGCCTGAAAAGCCACCACACAAACCTGGTTTCTGGTTTGAGGACTAGTTGTCACAAGTAGACAAAAACATACTATATGTACCTACCATCCACACACATACATACCTCTTGGCCACTCACTGCAATAGGTATTGACATGTTTTTTTTTTCTTGTCTTGCCTCAGTGGGCAACTGGTCGTGGATACTGGAAAAGCAGAGCTGCCCACACACTGGATATTTATAAGACCACAAATCACTGTAACCACAGGAATGTGATCTTTCATTTCTGCTACCAAACCTCCTGCCACGAGGATCACACAGCAGCAGCACAGCCCAGCATCCCCATTACAGTACATTCTCATTTTCACTCCCTCTTTGGCTTCCTCCTCACCCTCGTTTCTCATTCAATCTCTTTTTTTGTGTTTATTTTTTTGTCATTCCATTTTTTTTGCTCTCTTTGTCTTGTTCTCTGGCTTTCAACCCTCTCTTTCTCTCTGTGTCTCTCTATCACTTCTCTCTGTCCTGCATGAGTCACAGGTCTATGATTGACTGACTCACAGGTGTTTGAGATCAGCAAGTGCTTTTAGAGCTCCAGAGTAATGTATTGAGTGATGTTGTGGTGATGGAGAAGAATAAGAATAAAAGGTCACATTTTATTTTAACAATTTGTTCAGCCTGCTTATAACCACTTCAGCTGCTCTTCTATGAAATACTCTGTGTGATTCATTTGTCATCTACTGAAAAGCAGGCTGATATTGCCTTGGGACTACGTGGCTTACTTTGTGCTTCGTATAATCTGTCAGTTTAAAAATTTAAGATTTGATGTGCTAGTACCCTGCAAGGTGAAAGCTAGTTAAAAGGACAATTCTGGGTTACTTTTTCATATACTATACTTTGATGTAGAATTCTAAACAATTTAATTCCCAAAACATAGATAGATAGATACTTTATTCATCCTAAAGGACATTTTAGGCGTCTAGTAGCAAGACAATAAAAAAACAAACATGTACACACATATCACAAAGTCAATTTTTCCCTCTTCCCTTGTATTGTACTAAAAAGCTGGATGGCCCTAGGAACAAAGGACCCCAACAATCAAGTCCAATAATACTGATGAGAGCGGCAAGAGTGAACCCAAACAGTAAAGTTGTGTGACAGAAAACCAAAACAAAGAGCTGAATGCACATATTAAGTTGGATTCAGACCAAAAAAAGCAATCCAGCGATTTTCTGCAGGGTTGTGCGGTGGTTGGAGTGCTACTCAAATGGCCTATTAGGGTGATGTCCTGTTTGGTTCTTAATGTAGCACCAGTAGTTACGGTTTTCCCTCATATTGTTTATTGACTGATGTTTCTGACAGAAAGAGAGAAATGAAAGAGACGAGCGCAACAGATTTGTTATTTGGCAGGCATTCAGCTATTACACAAACTCCTGGGAAATTCAGTGCTTGTCTTTGGTGTTTTAAAACTTTCTTGTGGCAACGATAGAGGCAGTGATGTTTCCTGTATAGGATTCTTAGTCTGGAAATCCACACTGAAATCTGAAAGATTAAGGGTCTGGCATTGAGTAATGAAATTTGCCCATCTCGAGGGGCGGTACCAAGCGTGCATTTGAAAATCTCATTGCACGCAATTGGATACCACTACAACCAATCACAACAATACATGGGGTGACGTATACAGAGCCCCATACGCTTAGCTACCAGCAGAGCTAACTGGTAGATTAAACTGTCGTCATCTGTTCAGCTCGCCTCTGGCCCGCCTATATCAGATACACCAATGTGATTGGTGCACCTCGGCTACAGGGTATATAAAATGATATAATGAGCAGCATTACTCGATGCCAGAGTAACTCGCTAAGCAAATTCGAATTGTGCTCTCGCGATAACTCTGGATTTCCAGGGTACAGGATTCTCACACCGCCTCAAAACCGACTGACAGTTTGACAAGTGTGATCGCAGGTTACATGATTGGCCACCGCAGCGTGACGTGGGGTTGCGTTTCTACAAAAGTGGAGCCTGTCTCAACTTTTTCGCCGCAGGCCGCTGCATTTACTTTGTCTCCCCCCCCGCGGCAAACCAACACCACAGCCTAAAAGCACTCAATCAACACACCCATTTAAAATGAATGGAAAGACCTACATTTTCGCCGCATCCCTCTGACGCCCGACGCAGGCTGTGTGAATACAGACTTAAGCTCCTTAGAGCTGAGGAGAACTGCAAAGTCTAGGGGGCTCATAACTAAGAGCTTCTTCTTTCACACACATCTTGTGATCCATTGTTACTATAAAATATTGATCACAGCCACTTCAACTATAACGTAGACCGCTTTAACTAGAAAGTAGAACATTCAAGTACATTTGAAAAAACTGGGCTGGCTTACCCAATCGATGAAATCAATTATTGAGGAATTTCAAACGGGTTTTTGCTCTCTGTGGAAGACATAGCTCCCTTTGGCGTGAACAGTTTTTTTTTGTACTTTATACATCTATTACATACATAAAAAACTATATAACACACTATAAGATGGGAAAAATCTAAAAAGCATAATAGGGGCTCTTTAAATATTTCATGAAGGTAGAAATAAGGGTAAGAAGGTTCATACTGAAAATGCACTAGTAGTTCTGTTAAAACCAACACAAATGCCTACTATAATAGCTGCAGGGAGGTTTGTCAGTGTGTTTGTATGACCCTCCACTTATACACGTGTATACACATACTGCTTTCTTCCCTTAATCTTGTTTATGTCAATGATTTCAGTACATATGCCATGTAACATTTTTACATACATACATGTAGCAACTACTAAGGTAATTCCCAGCAACACTGTACCATGAAAGTCTGTGCGTTCACTCTCTGAGGCAATTTCAACCAGAATAAAAATAGTTTCCTCTCTATCTGCTGTCTGTCACAAACAAGGAAAGGTGGAAAATGAGGTCAACAATTTGACGTTTAGTAGAATTGAACAGTACACGTCTCCAGGACAAGGTGTCTCTGAGGCATGTTTAGAAATATGTGGGTGACATTTTGATTTTAGTTGCTTATTAGACAAAGCGATTAATCCTGGTGACAACATGTGTGCTAATGCATGTCAGCGGGAAGGCGTGTGAGATGAAGTCCCCGACTTCCGATGCTACTCTAGTCAGCTGGTAATTATCACCTGAGAAAGGATGTGGGATTGAGCTCATTTGGTCATGGAGAGGTTGAGACCAGGACAGGTGTCCTATATTAAACTTGGGCTTTTTGTGGGTCATAAAAAGCCATTTCAGGGCACTGCTAACCTTTTTTTTGTCAACCACTTCAGACTGAGACATTCAACAGATCAAGTTGTAAATCAGTTTGTCTCACATAACCGAAAGAAACATTTTTCCAGCAAGCAATAATTCCCATATGCTTTCAGAGACTCCCACACAGTCCTCCTGTCTCAACCGCATTTTCCTTTTCCCTCATTCTGGGTTTTCCGGAGCTTTGGGTAGGAGATTTGGAATAGTACACTCCCCTCAACTCGCCTGCCTCTCAAAGGCTGCACAGCTGAGTTCCTGACATACCACATGTGGCAAACGACCTCAGATGGCCATTCCAGGACTTAATCAAAGGAAAAAGGGGTTTGGATAAGGGAGGGGGAGAGCAGGGAAAACAGGGAGGTATAGGACCTAGACAAGAAGTGCATACTGCAGTAAAGGACACGGCAAATGTACATAGCCTCAACACAATAGAAAATCTGTAAATATGTATTATGTACAGTTTTAGACTAAGATTGAGGTAGACAACAGATAATCCAAAAACATATAATAAGAAACTTATCATATTTGCAAGAGAAGAAAGATGGAGACTGCCCTGTTTTTGTATTTGTCTTGGCAGATACAGTATACCAGTTAAGAGTTTGTCCTTTTATGTTCCCATACTTGAGTGATAAAACAGGCAACATGAGGCTTTAATGCTTTAGATCAAACAAAGTCTGTTGCAGAATCTGCCAGCATTCATTTATGTTTTGCTATAAATCATAAAGACATAATTACTTGCTTGGATGTGATTTGACATTCTGAGTAAATTTACGGTTTGCTAAAATACTACTAGTAAGCCGCAGATCTATGATGTTGAAACAAAATACCAACCCTAATTTGGCCAAATTGTTGGTCAATACTGCAACAACTGATTTGTTAACCATCACTTTTTCTCATCTCCCATTTCACAACTTTCTCCTCTTGCCTACTCTATTCTTCCTGGTCTGCTTCTCTCCTGCAGTGTTGCTGTCACTCGTTCCAAAGACGTGCCCTCTTTTGGTCCCCCTATTCCAGAAGGTGTGGCTTTTCCCAAGTCCTCTGTGTTCCGGGACTTCCTGCTGGCCAAGGTCATCAATGCAGAAAATGCTGCCCACAAGTCGCACAAGTTCCGTGCCATGGCCACCCGAACACGCCAGGAGTACCTGCGCGACCTGGCTGAGCGCCACACCACCAGCACACCCATCGACCCCTCTGGGAAGTTTCCTTTCATCTCACTGGCCCACAAGAAAAAAGAGAAGAGCAAGCCATATGAAGGGGCAGAGCTGCGCAGCCTGGGGGCCGTGACCTGGCTGGTCCACGTTGAGGATCACGGGACCGGAGGGGAACTGGAGGCCCTCCTTTCTATCTCCAATGACTTTCTCATCCTTTTGGACCAGGAAGCCAAGGCCGTGGTGTTTAACTGTGCCACTAAGGACGTGATTGGCTGGACGCTGGGCAGCCCTGCATCTTTGCGGATTTTCTACGAGCGGGGAGAAAGTGTGTCTCTGAGGAGTATCAGTAATAATACTGAGGATTTCAAAGAGGTGGTCAAACGTCTAGAGGTTAGAAGACAAACGCACCAATACATGACATATGTGATAGCACTGATAGTTGTGCTTAATGCATGTATGATGTATTTTGTCAGTTTCAACAAAATGTTTTTGGTCCCTGTAACCAAGTGGTTGGCACTACTGCAAAATGAAACCAGACTCCATGTTGGTCAACTGAGTAAGACAAAGGAATGGCTGAGGTCACAAACATTTATTCATGTAAACAGACACGTGCTCACAAACCAAACTAAAATGCTGTTGGCTGCCATTAATGATTTACCTAGCCCACTCACGGTCTCTTCTACTATTTACTGTCGGCTATCAGTCTGACAGAATGACAACATGTTTGTGTTTACGTGCCAAAGCTGCTGTCTCATCTTATTCAGGGAGTTTCAGAAACACCTCTGGACAACATACTCCTAATGGCTCATACACCTACACATACAGTAAAGTGGTGATAGCTCTTCCTTAGCTGTTTCCATGGAAACTGGTTGGAAAAAAAGGTGTTTTCTTATGCAATCCTCAGTGCTTTAGAATACATTCATTTCCCCGGCCTTTCCCCACCTTCAGTCTGTGTGGATGCATGTGATGGTATTTCACCATGTTTTTATGTAACCTGGATTGAGTTCACCATCTTTGATTTGCAAACATGCATACAAACATATTGGAACACACACATCGTTTTGTGGCTCACTTTCATGTTGAATTTTATGCATCTTGCGTTAATCTTCAATCATTTGGACTACCTCGGTCCCAGAAAGAGGAAGGGAAGTGGCCTTGGGTGTCTCTCTCTCTCCCCCTCTCCACACTCTTTTTTCACCTCTTGTTTGCTCGTTTCCTTTTTTCTTGTACTCTCTTCCTGTCCCAACCGCACATTCAGAAACATCAGAGCATCATAACAATTCCTATTAGGGTGCCAGTCTTTCAGTATGATTAATTTACCCATCCTTGAGTTTCACTTCCATTTATCTTTCACTGAGTTGGAGTGTCCTTAGCTTTTTGCTAACTCCCTGATTAAACAAAGAAATGCAGGGTGCCCTGAAGCCGCCGGGGGCGTACCCCGAGGGAAGAAGAGAAGGATTGTGACTGACCACAAGGGGAAAGTAGTCGGGAGTGAGGATTGGCTTTACCAGATTATCATTTGTCATTATTGGTTGCCCTTTGCAGTTTGGCGGGTGCCCCTAGCCATTTCTCATTAAAAATTAAACTATTTTTAACTTTTCTACCTCACTTAAATAAGCACCGCCGCTACACAGCGCTCCCCGCCCTGCCTGGATGCTAAGAGTCACATCTTTCCATGAAATAAACAGAGTTTAAAAGTGTCTCTCCTAAGCAACACATCTCTGTGTGAACACAACTTCAAGCTCTCATTTCTGTCACTTGTCGTGCGTGCGTGCGTGTATTCATGGTCATGCATCTCTAAGTGATCACTTAAGTTGTTTAAAAGAAATCTCTTCAGTTTTAAAGTGGAAGCATATATTCATTTGCATTGAACATGCAGACCTACACATTTTAAGACTTATTATTCTAGTATTTTATTAAAAGTTTTCCCAAACTGATTCTATTCTACACATGAAAATAATGTTTGGTGGAGGGTGTGGAAGCTATAAGTTTGCGATCCTTTTCCCAAAATGTCCCCTTTTGTATTTTGTTGTTTCCCCTCACCTCTTTTCTTTTCACTCCTTTGATAATTCATGCAAGTTCATCTTCCATCTGTACTTTGTGCATCTCTCTGCCCTCCCTATGTCCAGTTCCTGACAAAGGGGTGCGAAACATCAGAGATGACACTTCGTCGAAATGGCCTGGGGCAGCTGGGCTTCCACGTAAACTATGAAGGCATCGTGGCTGAGGTATCTGTCTGCACAGAACCCAAATGTTGTGATTTGTTATTTGATGCATCATCTCATATCAAATGTGCTGTATTGTTTCAAAATGTCTAAAAATATGTTTATGAAAAGCCAGGTTGTAAGTAATTTCACTCCTGTCACTCAAAATCACATAATAGGAAAACAAATGGGGATTTATTTATTTATAATGGAAAAAACTACTTTTAAACATACGTGATGGCATATGTGGACACTTTGACCATCTTGGATATTAAGATGTCACTAATAGAGCTCTAATGCAATTAAACTCTGTTACTAATAGGTGGAGCCATATGGTTACGCCTGGCAGGCAGGACTGCGGCAGGGAAGCCGATTGGTAGAAATCTGCAAAGTTGCTGTAGCATCACTGACCCATGAGCAGATGATTGACCTCCTGCGGACCTCAGTGACCGTGCGTGTTGTTATCATCCCTCCACATGATGACGCCACTCCTCGCAGGTAAGTGGGGATGGGAGTGGTACCATAATTTTCTCTCCTTTAGTTAATATACAGTTATCTGGACATACAGTTCACAGAATTGCTCTCATACACTTAATTCAGTGGAGATTCACATTACTTCAAGAAACCAAATAAAATACTAGAGTACCAAGCCAATAACCAAATAAAAACACACACAGCTTTTTTTATTTGTGTCATTGGATATTTAAAAAGTCACACATTCTAAATCTTATTTCAGACCTTTAGAAATCCCTGCTTTGAAGAAAGAAATGCTAAATGTACCCTCAATGACACTGACAACTCTTTCTTCTCAAACAAAATGTCTTTCCTCCTTTTCTACAGAGGCTGTTCAGAGCTCTATCGGATACCTGTGTCAGAATACAAGGGCGGCAGCAGCAGTGATAGTGGCTCCTTTGAATACAAGTTCCCCTTCCGCAGCAACAACAACAAGTGGCAGAGGACCTCCAGTAGCCCTCAGCAGTCACTGACTGCCTCACCACAGCCTCACACGCCCAACCGGGCCATCAGTTTGGGTAGCTCAGTGGGGAAGACCCTGTCAGCTGAGAGGTTGGAGAGGGGTGCAGCCATCCCTCGCAGTGTCAGTAGTGATGGCCGGCCCCTGGACACCAAGAGGTTAGAGCCCCTTGGCTTTTTAGACATTGCTTATAAGAATATAATATTTATCATTGCAAATTCTGCAAACTAGTGTATCAACAAAACACACAAACGACAGCCATTGGGTATGTTTTTAAACCAAAGCTTTAAACTATTCATGTTATTTTTGTGGGAACTGTGGCCACGAAGTAGCAATCAATGGAATTTCCTCTGAAGGAACAACTAAGAACATTTTGCTCCTACAATGCTTTGTTGTGTTTATTTCACCTTCCTTTAGTTCCTCTATTCCACGTGCCTGTACATTCTTAACGTGTGCGTGTGCGCGTGCGCGTGTGCGTGTGCGCGTGTGCGCGTGTGTGCGTGTGTGCGTGTGTGGTGTGTGCGTGTGTGCGTGTGTGTGTGTGTGTGTGTGTGTGTGGTTGTGGTGTGTGTGTGTGTGTGTGTGTGTGTGTGTGTGTGTGTGTGTGGTGTGTGTGTGTGTGTGTGTGTGTGTGTGTGTGTGTGTGTGTGGTGTGTGTGTGTGTGTGTGTGTGTGGTGTGTGTGTGTGTGTGTGTGTGTGGTGTGTGTGTGTGTGTGTGTGTGTGTGTGTGGTGTGTGTGTGTGTGTGTGTGTGTGTGTGTTGTGTGTGTGTGTGTTCTCCAGGATGTCTCCGGGCAGTGAGAGCTATAGCCTGGCCTCCTCCTTGGCACTGGGGCGTTCCCCTCACAATCGCAGCTCTCCAGCAACCTGTCTTGTTCCAGTGACGCCTCCGGAAGCTCTGCTCATTGGAGACAGAAGTCCATGCTGAGCAGTAAGAAAGGGGGGGGGGGGTCTGTGGCTGGATTTGTTTCAGAGTAATTTTAATTCAAATTATGACATATCGTATCAGAAGCAACAAATTCTCTGGCTATTACAAAAGCATTTGTTGCTGCCTTGTGTTACTTCTTCTTTTTTCGTTTTCTTTATCTAATTATAAATGATAGTTAAAAGAATTATTATTTACATGTTTCTGTCATGATTGTATGGTCATGAGCTGGTACTATAGTGTTACAAGGAGCATTACTCAGTTTTACATCTTTAGAAAGCATTCTAGATTACCAGCACTGAGAATATTTCTACTGGAGTCCTTGTTTTACTTTTAGGGAGCTGATTTATTGAGTTCCACAATTGTCACCCTGTAGGAAAAGTGAAGTGATAACATTTGTGTGTTATATTTTAATGCTCTTGACAGAACATCTTTTTTATACTTCCCCTCACTACAGCCTGTGGTCAAATGTATTGTCTTGCAAACGCTGTTCTTCTGTCATATCTAGCTCTGTATTTTTAATCAGTGGTAACACACTTTTAGCTGATAAAAAATCTACATAAAGAAATCTAAGTTTTCTGATTTGTGTGCTCTTTTACCAGGTTTGCAGGCAGCCGCCACTCTCCAATGTCTGGGGAGAGACGAGAGGTGGTTGGAGAGGGCGGGTCCAGTGGAAAGTCCACCCCCAATTGGTCGAGAATGGAGGAAGGAGGAGGAGCCGAACGAGGCTCAACAGGTAATTATATATATTATATACAGTAAACCTTTATCAGAGAGGAAGGTGCAGTGTCTTAAAATTCAAGGTAGATTCTGATATTTTCAGCAATGTAAATGTTTTTACTCATGCAGGTTTTCGAAACATCAGTCTGTGGATGTGTGTGTATGGATGTGTCTTTATATGTGACGGCACTTGACAGGAAAATAAATCATATTTATCCTTTTTACTAAATCCTTTGAAATGACAGATATCCACTCTGGAAGATTGTGTGTATGTTGTTTGTGTGTGCCTTCTTATCTGCAGCTAGTGACAGTTTTTTGGAGCTGAAATACAAACACTGACAGCATCCACAATCCTCTTCTTCTACCTCCTCCTCTTCCTCCTCCTCTTCTGCAGGCTGTGAATATTGCGTTCACAGAGCAGGGCTTAATTTCTCTGCAAGCAGACAAAAAGGTGGAAAGATAATGAGACAAACAGAAAACAAGGAAAGAAATAATACATGGGGAAATGAGACCAAACAATGATCTCAATTAAAGTATATGGCTTTTCCTTTGGCACTTTATTCTATATGGTTTAATAAAGAAGAAAGAGAAAGGGGAGACATTCCTTACTTTCCTGTCAGCACAGTTGGCCAAGCTTCCTTTGTGGGCCTTTCCTTCCTTCACTTCCTCCCTCCCGTCTGTTCCTCATTCTCCACTGCCATTTATGTTTGCCTCTCATTCATCTTTTTATTCTCTTGTACATTGGTTTTCATTTTATTTAAGAGTATTCTCCCATGCACTGTTTTTGGAGAGTTTCCTTCTTTTTCCCCAGCTTGGTCTCTGAAAGCCACAAAAACTACATGCCACTCTGATTCCCAGCAGGATGTTGCTTTGGTTGGTTGTTGACCAGCCTACTTTCAGCCATGTCCTCAACCTGTTCCTGACCGCCACAATCAGAGAGAAAGGCTCTAGTCTTTCATTTTGTGGTTGTTAATGGCACTTATGTCTTTATTGGGCAGGGTGGAACAATGCCGGCTGGGCCAATTCAAACTGTGTCAGCCAAGTTTTCAGGCCTACACAGTCTGCTTTGCTGTCTCTGTGGTTAAGAGTTCTGTCGTTCTCTCTTCCTTAACATTTTTACCCCCTTGACCAGAGTCTTCAGCAACGATGATGTGGCCGTGCTCTGTACAGAAATAACACAAGTCATGCAAAGGGCAGAAAACTCACTTTCGCTCTCTCAATTCCTGTCACAAGCAAACAAGACATTAACTTAGCCCTTAAAGTACCCTACACAGCGTTTGGCATTAGAATAATTATTGCATTAAGTGTTCTTGTTGGATCTATTTAACACACCATTTGCTCCATTGTCTTTTGACATCCTTTGGCAGGTTTATGATTAATTCATGCGTTGGGTGTTGAGATCTTGAAAATTGCTATTTGTCGTGACTTCCTATCATATGCACAGCAACTTTTATCTACCTTAACATTGTTTTTTGTTTAACAAAGCCTGCAGGAGTGCACCCATTAATCACAAGGGGCTGAGATATTGTGCTTTTGGTTTTTCATTAAAAGAATCAGGATTTTTGTACTTTCATGTGGTTAACCAATCATATCAATAACAATGCTTAAGAAAGAAAACATCACACACATAGTCACATACTTTCTATATATGCACAGGCACTCAAACAAGCAGGCATGCACATGTGGAACCATCTCTAATTAGTGCAGAGAGGCTTTTGGTCTGCTATGCAGAGAAAACTATGTAGAGTAATGAATATTCTAAGTGAGATATGGGGGTTTCACTACATTACTAGACTCACCAGAGCAGATGTTATGACACCTCCCTTAGCTCTGCTTTTCACGGTGCTCTGGTCATTAGCTGCATACTCTGTATGTCTTGTTACATAACATGTAGACAATTACACAACAGTCCCATTTATACCTCGAGTTTTGCTTCAGGAACACACACCACACACACACACCACACACACACACACACACACACACACACACACACACACACACACACGCACACAAAGAACTGCTTGCCCAAAGCAAACAAAGCCAGCAAATTTCTGTTTGATGTTTATTACTTTTGATCATAAGTGATCTTAGTTTTTGTCCATGGACATGTCAGAGGCAAAATGAAAACAATGCCATCATTATGAACCTACAGGAAGCATGAGTGCTGTAGTTGCAAAATACACATAAGTGACCAGAGGGGAGAACGACTCTTCTGCTGAATCACCAACAAATCCTCACTACCAATCACCATCACCGCTGGGTTCTGTACTTGTGTTTTACTAACACCGTCTGTGTTTATTGGTGTATTTATTGCAGAGGCCCCAGTCTCCAAGTCTGGTCAAGGCTTTTCTGGAGCTCCCCGTATCCAGAGGCAGGAGCAGGTTATCCACCTCTCCCCGAAGAAGGGCAGCCAGGTCAGGCTTTACACCTGTCTTACACTATTTACTTATACCTTCAGATTTTTGACAGTACAGTTTAATGGCTCTGTAACACTCTTTTTCCAAGTTTTGGGCCATAGATGACTGATAGTTTCATTTCATTAAGGACTTCTGTATCCCTATTGACATAATGTGTAAATTTCATTCTGTTATCATAGTTAATAAATGTGTAGCCTGGTGTTGTGATTGCATTTAAAGTAATTTTAACGATGTGGTGGTCACCAAACAACAAAAAACTGATATTTTCACAACATGAAAATCTCCCTCAACTGTCATTTACCTAGGGGTGGGTACTAAATTCAATAGTTTTGTAAGAATTTTAAGGCACTGACCGAATGGCCTCCTTAGTATCGAGTACCAAAATCTCAATACCTAAATGAGTGAATTTCATTAGTCAATGAGCCAAGGATGCAGCATGCTTCTACCTAGATCTAATAATGCTTGTAATTGGCGGTCTAACATGTTGTGGAGACACAAAGTAAAACAATGTTGTAATTTCATTTTGTTAAAATGGATTTTACGACGTATTGAAAATTGGCGTTCAGGAACTGGTATCAAAGTTAAATTTCTTTTTAAGATTATTTTTTTGGGGCATTTGAGGTCTTTATTTATATAGGACAGCTGAAGACATGAAAGGGGAATGACATGCAGCAAAGGGCCACAGGTCAGAGTCGAACCTAGGGCTGTTACGTCGAGGAGTAAAGCAAAACATTTTAACAACACCAAGCCCTAAATTTACCCTTGCTTTTCCACTTTCTGTTTGTCCTGGCAGTCTGACGGCCCTTACTCTGGGCACTCCAGCAGTAACACTCTATCCAGCACAGCTTCCAGCGGGGGCCACAGTGACAGCGATAAATGGTACGAAATGGGAGCGGGTGGAGGCTCCAGCGGTGACCAGGGTGAGCCAGAGCCCAACGGCCTGGGTGGAGGGGGCTACCTGCAGGGGGCTTCAGCTGACAGCGGCATCGACACCAGTTCTTATGGAGCCTCCCACCACACACACTCCCACTCTCATCACGGCAGCACCACCTCCCTGCTGGCTCCCAGCGGAGGCAGGGAAAGCAGGGAGCGGTCAGTGTCCCCATGGCACAGCCCCACCGAGGGAGGACGCAGGATGCTGGAGAGGTCGCCAGCTGCAGCCGAGTCCCCGGGCCCTCCAGCAGAAAGGAGCCAGGACGGCACAGGCCGAACCCCACCTACCCATCTCCTTGTTAGAGATAGCAGTACCTACAGTCTGAGTGAGGCTGGATCACACTCGAGGTCTGTCCGTGTGTTTTTGTACATTTATAAGGTTTTGTGTGTGGAGGGTTTAGTATGTCTATGCAAAACTTGAAGTGCAGTACACAACTTTATGTTTAAGGGAGGGGTTACAAACTGATTTTTGTGGTTGTGATATGATTAACAAGTTAAGACAAAAACAATTTTGCTTGTTTATTACTTTGACTTTTCTCAAAGCCTTTCTTTTCTTGAAAATAGCAAATCTTAAAAAAAATATTCAAATGAAACAATCTGAGGGCTCTTTGGTTGAACTGCTTACTGTACATTAACATGAACACCCCTTATTAGAGGCCACGGGTAGGTATTGCTTAGCTATTAAAGCCAAAAAGGTTGAGAGCCAGTGCTTTAAATGCACCCAGTGGAGTAGAAAGAAAAGAAGAATGTTTACATTTAGTGTCTCTTCCCAAAATGCATTGTGCGTATCCTTGAGGCCTAACAAACGTATACCTAGCCTACTTCTTGCGCAAACACTTGCTACTCACCTTAAAGAACTGTGAAAGAAACATGATTTTGTTGCAGAGTGAGGTAATAAGCATCTGGAGCAGACGGCAAACACAGTCAGTGTTCTGTTTATAAAAAATATTTATTATTCTGTCACTGTAACTTTAATAGGACAAGCAGTTGACCAATAGCAACCACACAGAAATATGCACAAAAACATATATAACACAACCAGTTGCAAACAGGGTAATACAGATGTGAAAGTGCTTCCAGGAGCACTGAATAATAATTAATAAAGTAAATCTAAAGTTGCGTCTTATCTAATATCAGTTCCAATTTCAAACTTGACCTCTTCCACTTAATCATTGTGTCAGGGCAGTATTTGTCTGATCTCTGCAACATGTTTCCAATTCTCATTACTCGACTCAATATCACTTCGACGAGAGGAACACACACTAGACCACCTCCCTCTCAATGAGTCTTTCCTGGAAACCAAGCATGGGGGCAATTTTAACTCCCTCTTATCTTTCCACATTAGGCTTCAGGAAATGTCGAACATGTGTTAAACTTTTCCTAGATGAACTGGTGTCCAGAGCTGAGAAAATTCCAGTGTCTTGCGCTTCCTGTTTGAGCAAGTCTATTCACTTGTTCAGATACAGTTACAGTTCATGACCTGGGCATCACCTGTTCAGCATTTAAGCTCCATTTGTATTCTGTGGTGTGGCGGAGGGGGAATAAGAGCGCTCTGAAATGAGTTTGACTGCAGGTGAAACTATAATTTTCCAACTGGATCTCAATAATGGAAATTCCTAGATGATTAGAATGTTACACTATTCCGATTTGTATTAATCCTTGCCTTAAGACTTAAACACAGCGTGAAACTATTGGGATAAACATGTTCAGATTCTTTTTTCTAAACAATATAGAATCCAAGTAAGTTATAATAAAAACTTGTCATTGCCTTAAAATGGTTTCTTTCTCTTATGATCAAATTTGTATATATCTTTCATCAGTGTCTAAGCTTGTCTTATTTGTGGTGTATTGCCATGATGCTCATTCTCCCCCCTCTCTGTCCAATCAGTGCCAGGCACTCAGGCCACAGCTCCCCAAGAGATGAGTCCTCCCCTTCAACCACCTCCCCCTCATCCCAGTCCTCACCATCCCCTGGGCCCAAGAGCTTCTACCCCCGCCAAGGAGCTCAGTCCAAGTACCTAATTGGTTGGAGGAAACCCGGTTCCACCATTAATTCTGTTGACTTTGGAGACACACGCAAGTAAGGAGAAATACATGTGTATATAAACTAGGAAACAATAAAGTGGGTCTTTAATTGTTGTTCCCAATCCAGCGGTGGTTTAAAACTGTTGCACATATTTACATTAATGGTGCCACCAGAGTTTGCAGAGTTTAAAAAGAAATTGCCCATAGGTGCATTAGCTGACCCTCATCGCAAAATTCAATTTTTACGGTGTTTTGGTCCTGGTGGATGCTGGTACATGTGGTTTTGTAACAGCATACCTAATGTACCTACCTTCCTGCAGGGAGTGGACAAATAAACAAGAACCCTTGTACAATATTATGCAATGTATTCACACTCACAATAACGCTCAATCAATACTTTCCTTTGTAAAAGCTTTATTTATATTGAGACCGGGGAGAGGTGATGATGCAGTGTTAATTTTTCTCATCATCCCTATATTTATAATGCGCTCACAAAATTGAACATTATTAGCTTTACAATGACAGTATTTATTGTATTTATTTATTGCTCTGTAACACTGCATTTGATCCTATTACTTATCCACCCACTGTGCTTTCCTATTAATGTCTTTTGTTATCAATCATATCCATGTTACTTGTTTACCCCCTTGTGGTTGAAGATGCTATTACACTGAAGGCTTAAATGATGCAGTAACTGAATGCAGTTTCCCAATTATAGGCTCTACTGGAGACGCTGAATGACCACATAACATAACTGTTCATCAGTGGTATTGTTAGAATAAAGGGACAACAGATCATCAGTGCAGCGTGCATAATTTCTCTCATGATTGTGGTTGATTAATTGTCTCTGGCTGCGTCCATGTGTTTATTAGGAAGTCTCCAGGAGAGAGTGGTGGGGAGGTTGTTCCAACCCCAGCAGCCAGGCCCTCTCTTCGGGATATGCACTCACCTCAGCCTCATGCTAAATCTACTATGGAGGAAGATGTGAAGCGACACAGTGCCCCAGAAAGCCCTCCACCACCACGCAGACATAAAGAAAAGGTACATCTGATGGCTTGTTTGTAAAATCTTATTACAGGCACAACTTGTTAATAGACACATGGCAACATATTGTGAAATGACTTCTGCTAGCCATGTTTCTATAATCTTTTAGATCTATGTAGATCCTGTGTTATAGTAATATTACAAAAACACTTCAATTCCCCCCCCATCCTGCAGCACCACCAGAAATCACCACCAAGCCAGCCTCTCAGCCACCGTCGCTCACTCCATCGCACCCTGTCTGATGAGAGTATCTATCGTGGCCAGCGCCTTCCTCCCCTGTGCGACTCAGTGGCTGACCCGGCACTCAGTGGTGATGTTCTCTTCAGCTGCTCCACCCTCCCACGCTCACCCACCACCCGCGGAGTTCCCCTCCGACGGCCTTCCTATAAGCTGGGAGTCAAACTCCACGGTAAAAAAGAGATTTCTTGCTCATAAAGGTCTTTAAAACAGCTGGAGTCCATTCACATTCAGAAGATGTTTGCAGGGGCTTCTATCAATTTTCACAGATTTTATTTTGTAACCAAGGTTCATGTTATGTGGCCATTTTATCCATAGAGGGGCAGCAGTGAAGGAATAGATGGTTAATACATCCTCACTAAGTTATGTGATTTGTTTTTAATTATGAACTAATGTGACTGTAATAAACTGAAAGTGTGTGTCTGATAGATGGTAATAATAAATAAATTTCAGGTATGTGTCTGCTGCCCCCTTTTGATTGAAAATACAAAATGGCCATAAAAAAAGGTTTGACATTCAGTTCTTTCCACAACCTAATTTCTGTTTATAGGTGACCTTTCAGCATCTGACACATCATTGGTGGATTTGGTGGAGCGCCATCGTGGACCCCTCCCTCAGGAGCTGATGCCCCTCCCGTCTCAAGACAGGGACAGCCCCCTAGAGTGGACACACCTGGTGGATGTGGCCAGTACATTTGAGAGTGAAAGAAACACACACTACGGTATTACCAATTACTAATAAGTGCAAACATTTCTTTCCATTTATGTGGTTCTTTTCCTTTGCACAAGTACACTAAAATAAGCACTTGGCTTGAGGGAATTCTGTATATTATGATCCCGAAATGAATAAATATTAATAAGATGATGTCAAATTAGGATAGGTTGTGTCCAGTTATTATGATGTAGACTGTCATCAGTACACTGTTACACCATGTACGTATGTATTTTACATTATAAATAGTCTTACCTACTTTTTCAGTTAGAGGCGTTTATTATTTATTATGCACCTGCCTCTAATTTTGTTAGACTTATTTTCACCTTTTGTCCATTTCTGTCTTCTTCCAGTCCAGAGAAGTTATGTGTTCGGAGATTCAAACCACCGAAATAGTGGCGCCTCCAGTCCCCAACAGGCCCACATAGAGCTGCAGCCCGCTCCACTGTCACGGCCCTCATCTAGGTAACACCATACCCATACGCTCTTTACCAGTTTGTTTCAACATTTTATTCCACATTATTTACTTCCACTTACACCATACCCTAATAATACCTAAAAGGAAATACAAATACCAAAGTCCAAAATCCTTACACACAAGAAATATGCAGGACACAGGACTGCACCTGTTGCAGCCAAACAAGACACAAATTACAAGTGTTGCCTGTTGATTTCCTTTTTGAAGGACAATATGTAGTTCACTACCTTATCTGTAAAGCTAATCATAGTTACCTACCACTAAAAGAAGATTAATTTAATAAGGCTTCTCATTGTACAGCTACTGTTAAGATTGTTATTACCATATTGGTCCGAATATAAGACTGAATGTGTGTGTGTGTGTGTGTGTGTGTGTGTGTGTGTGTGTGTGTGTGTGTGTGTGTGTGTGTGTGTGTGTGTGTGTGTGTGTGTGTGTGTGTGTGTGTGTGTGTGTATATATAATACACACATACACACCACCACACACGCATACATACTGTGTATATAGTAGATAAATGAATGTAGATTGCACAGAAAATACAAGTTGAACAGAAACTACTAATGCAGGTACAGTGAATGAATGTAGAGAATAAACCGTAAACCAATGGGTAGTGTTGTCGAGGGCACATAGTCTAAACCATGTTTACTCCTAGTTCTGCAGAGTCTTCAGGTCATAATTGGGAAAAAAAATGATCCGCTCACTATCATCGAGAGTATTAACAAGGCCAACTACTAGGGCTGCAGGATTCAGAAAAAGTTGAAAAACGATTCTCAATAATTTTTTTATCGGCAGCGCTTGAATCAATTCCTATAATAAAAAATAAAATAAAAACTACCAACTACTGTACATGTTTTCTCTGTTATCCACAGTGAGGGTCACATAGGGCTGGAGAGGAAGGTGACTAAGCTGGAGGCCATGGTGAAGATGCTCCAGGAGGACCTGAAGAAGGTGGGAGAGAACACGCGCAAACATACAGTCAGGTCCATAAATATTGGGACAGCAACACAATTCTAATCTTTTTGGCTCTATACACCACCACAATGGATTTGAAATTAAATGAAAAAGATGTGCTCTAACTGCAGACTTTCAGCTTTAATTTGAGGGAACTTACACCCAAATCAGGTGAACGGTGTAGGAATTACAACAGTTTGTATATGTGCCTCCCATTTTTTTAAGGGACAAATAGTAACGGGACAGATTAACAATCATAAATCAAACTTTCACTTTTTAGTACTAGGTTGCAGTCATTACAGCCTAAAGTCTGGAACGCATAGACATCACCAGACGCTGGGTTTCATCCCTGGTGATGCTCTGCCAGGCCTCTACTGCAACTGTCTTTAGTTCCTGCTTGTTCTTGGGGCATTTTCCCTTCAGTTTTATCTTCAGCCAGTGAAATGCATGCTCAATCGAATTCAGGTCAGATGATTGACTTGGCCATTGCATAACATTCCACTTCTTTCCCTTAAAAATCTCTTTGGTTGCTTTCGCAGTATGCTTCGGTTCATTGTCCATCTGCACTGTGAAGCGCCGTCCAATGAGTTCTGAAGCATTTGGCTAAATATGAGCAGATAATTGCCTGAAACAATTCAGAATTCATCCTGCTGCTATTGTCAGCTTTTTAGATGTTTTTTGGCAAACTCTAATCTGGCCTTCCTGTTTTTGAGGCTCACCAATGGTTTACATCTTGTGATGAACCCTCTGCATTCACTCTGGTAAAGTCTTCTCTTGATTGTTGACTTTGACACACATACGCCTACCTCCTGGAAAGTGTTCTTGATCTGGCCAACTGTTGTGAAGAGTGTTTTCTTCTCCAGGGAAAGAATTCTTTGGTCATCCACCACAGTTTTCCGTGGTCTTCCGGGTCTTTTGGTGTTGCTGAGCTCACCGGTGCATTCTTTCTTTTTAAGAATGTTACAAACAGTCGATTTGGCCACACCTAATGTTTTTGCTATCTCTCTGATGGGTTTGTTTAGATTTTTCAGCTTAATGATGGCTTGCTTCACTGATAGTGACAGCTCTTTGGATCTCATATTGAGAGTTGACAGCAACAGATTCCAAATGCAAATAGCCCACTTGAAATGAACTCTAGACCTTTTTATATGCTCCTTGTAAAAGGGATAATGAGGGAATTACACACCTGACCATGGCAGAGCTGAGCAGCCAATTGTCCCATTACTTTTGGTCCCTAAAATAATGGGAGGCACAAATGCAAACTGTTGTAATTCCTACACATTTTCCCTGATTTGGATGTAAATACCCTCAAATTAAAGTTGAAAGTCTGCTTTAAAGCACATCTTTTTCATTTCAAATCCATTGTGGTGGTGTATAGAGCCAAAAAGATTAGAATTTTTGATGTCCCCATATTTATGGACCCGACTGTATACAGTACATATGCATGATATTGATTTTTTTTTTGTCTATCAAAAGTGCTTATCTGAATGTTTACAACTTCAACTCTGTGTTGTGCTGAAAGATAATTTTTTGCCTCTCCTTCTCAGTAGTAGTGCCAGTAGGGATGAAAAATGAAAACCACGGTTGATTTGCATACAGTGGATTGTGGCACATGGAGCCGGGGTTGTAAATAAATTAAGTCATTTTCAAACGGGCTAGGGACAACAGATGACAATTAGCCTGCTGAGCTAACTCTGACTCATTTACAGTTGCTTTGCTGTTGATTAATGAGCAGTGTTCCTCTCAAATAAATGAAATAAATATTTTGTCTTCAATAGAAAATACTAATACTAAAAAAAAAAGTGTTTTCACCCACAACATTGCTGCCGTCTGGTTGTGATTTATTTAAAATATAAAATATAGAAACATTGAAAAGCGTTTAGCTGTTTGCATTTTTAATGTTTAAAGTAGGAATAGATCATTTTGACACCAGGAAACTATTATTCTTCAACTTTTTCAACCACCCTCAAGCCAGTAGCAATGAGCTTACAGCTGACTGACAGCAGGAAGCAAAACTCCACACAGTTTCAGTATGTTCTTTAACTGGCTAGATATTTATGTCCATGTACCCAACTAGGGATTTAGTTTTGTTGTGCTTTTGGCAGATTCAAAATGTCAACTCATAAAATCTACCAACAAAGCCCTTAAGTTGTATGTTGTGGGACTCACCGAGATGTTTATGCAAACACCAAACAGTGTTTCTCATATTTATACAGAGAGGACAGTGTTTAGATTGAGTCTTGCATGCTTTTTGTTTTTCGATTTTATTGTTTACCTACATTGTTCTTGTGAGGCACTCATTCTATTATCTATTTTCTTATTATCTATTTTTTTCTTTTCCAAATTTAACTTCTCAATAGCTTGTTTAGTTTATTAACTTTGTCCATTTTTTGCAGGAGCGTGAAGAGAAGGTCAGACTTCAGGGTCAGATCAAGAGGCTGTGGGAGGACAACCAGAGACTGCAGGAGGAGTCCCAGACCTCTGCCGCTAAGCTCAAGAAGTTCACAGAGTGGGTCTTTAACACCATCGACATGAACTGACTCCAACTTGCACATTTTAACACACACGCACACACATGCACATCACACACATGCACATCACACACAGTCTGGACGCAGAGGGGGAAGACATTGTGCACAAGAACAGTGGAGACTTGTTGTTGGTCTCAATTAGCCTGATGCTGAACCCTCTGACCATCTTCCATTGGCTTCAGACATCGGCGGGTAATATTGTCTACCAGCCTCAGTCTCCACTGAGCCCACTGTTACACCTCTCAGGATGACACACAAGAAAAATGGGCGTTTTTCATCAGATTATGAAGGACTGACCTCTACTCTCCAATGGGACCACGAGAGCGTTGCTGAATTGATGTTTCTCTCATCTCGCTGTGCCAAAATTGTTTTTGCAAAATGGCCAACAAAGAGGAAGCTCTTCCCCTCCCTCCTCTTTCTCAAGAGGTCAGCCATGCTTTCTTTCTCAGTGGATGTGTTTCTCTTTTTTCTTATGTTGCCCAGCTTGTCCTAAAAGGTGACTTGAGTCCTTTGTGCCAAACCAAACCCGCCACAGCAAAGGGTAGCAGAGACATCCATGTGACTTAAAGTAAAAATGTCTCTGAAAATGCCAAGCAAAGTCAGACAGGTCTGCCAGCCCAGCCACAACACACACACACACACACACACTCACACACACACACACACACACACACACACACACACACACACACACACACACACACACACACAAACACACAATAATGAATCTGAAGTCTCAAGACCACGGGACACAGGAGAGGTTTCCATTTACTTTACATGTAAATGGAAGGAATTTTAGTGTTTCCTCTCCTCAAAGCCGACGACATGGAAGCAGGTCAATCTGCCTCTGAACAGGAGGGAAACATGGATTTGTACAGTGTTTAAAAAAAAAATTCTCCTCTGTGTCACTTAGATTGGGATTACAGAATCCTGTCTGTCTCTACAGCACAAACCCACACCTGACAGAGGAGTATATTTATAAGCCATCGGCAAGTGGTGCCATTAACCATAACTGATATCCAGAGTGCTTTGGTCCATCCCTATTTTATGTGTCTTAAAAGCAATAGGAAGAAGTCATGACTCCTGTCTTTTCAATTAAAGAGAGAGTTTGCTCTAAAAAGAAGTTCAATTTGGGAAAAGATGTTCTCAAAGTTGCTACACTTAAGACACCAGCCTCTGCTGCACAAGAGCCTCCCATCTTCATCCTTTGAAGCAGCGGACATCCTGCTTCGAGGAAAAAAAGCAAAGAGGACTCCACTCACCATCCCACTGTCTGGAATACAGAGAGCCAGCTGATAAGAAATGACAGACATGTTTTGGGAGGGAAAAGTAAGAGGGGACTTTTTTTCCCAGGTTAATTTATTATCTTGTATTATAATTCCAATAAATAAGTTGTTTTATTCGTACAGTACAACAGACATCAGTGTTTTAGTTCCTCAAGATCACTAGCTGTATTAATTTAATGGCTTTCTTTCTTAACTATATGCTTTTTATTCTGTATATGTTGTACTTTGTGGTGCCCAAGCCTGCTGTCATGTTGCTTACAGTGCCCTCTAGTGAACACCAGTGGAAATGTCATGAATATTAAATTGGCTGCCAGTCACTCAGTAATTTTTCCCACGCCTCTTTAACAACCAGTCAGATGTCGACCGGGGGGCCACACAAGCACAGATTAGGAAAACAAAATCAGAATTCAACTTTGAGAGACAATCAAAACATAAAGCAAAATGTTGATTTTTGATAAAGGGAGCAGACCTGGGTGGGGGGGAGGGGGTTGCATTTTAACATCTATGGTTTTCCTCAGGTTCAGTATTTGTTAAGAATGTGAGGATCTTTTTGAGAAAGTTGTAGATCAAGACATAAGTTATTTGGTTAGAATAAAATGCCCATGATAAGGAGCTACAGTACCTACTGTACCAGTGGCAGTGTTCGTAGTCATTGTGTGAATGTACATCAGTCCATCCGGTCGTGCCTAGAGTCACTTATTTTGGTCATTTACTCCCAGGCAGAGCAGGGACGTGCCTTTGAAACAGCATCTGGGGAACAGATAAAAGGGAAAGGCTCTTCTTCATCCTGCATAAACACCTGGTAACCCTCCCAAACACACACCCACACCCACATACAGTCACCTTACTCACTTATTCATTGTAGTCAGTTTCATACTCACAGTTGTAGACTGCCTCATAAATGTTTGTACAGGGAATCTGCTGCGAGGCTTCAGCCTTTCTCTTGTTTCACATGAATATTTTTAAGGAACCCAATCAGGCTGGCCAGCCTCCAGACACAGGGAGTGTATGAAGTGTATTGGAAATGTGTCGGTGTGTGTGTGCCTTTGCATTCAGTTACATGCAGTAAATCTTTCAGGGCAGCTGGCCCCTGTAATTAGAGTGTATTGGAGGAAATGTTCCCCCAAATCACAAAGCTACTTACAGCCCAAGCTGGAGCCACAAAGCTATTTCCTAAGCCAGGTGTCCGTGTTGGGGGTTATTTCAGCTCGCCAACTTGAGCATGTACATTGAAACGGTTGTTCACAAATGTAGTTAAAGCCTTAATTCCTTCCCTATCCTCTATCAAAACCTTTTGATGTAAAAAAAAATATCTCTTAAAGTACAGTTGTGTCTCGAATTCATGCAATTAAAAACCCTGCAGTATATAGCGCATGAACGGCACCCGGTCTGAATGTAAAGAGAATATAAATGAGCCTAAATAAATGTGATGTTTACTATAACCGACATTCAGCTCTGCTGTTTTGCAGGGAGATGAGTGAACTCTGTAGAAGATGGTAGACGGTTCTGTTTTAAGAATCTCTCGTCAGTCTGCGTGGATTGTAACACCACCACTGAACAGTCAAATGCTCGATTGTTTTGCTCAGTGATATAATTTGGTTGTTTTAACAGCTTAAGAAGTTGTGGAAAGGAATCTAGTAGTCATCTCATCCAATAATGTGAAATCCTCAAAATATACCCACCATATGAGTTCATAGGCAGAGATGTTCCCGATCCAGGGCGTGTTGACTGTAAATTGTTTTCAGCACTACGGTATGCCGATGCTTAAATGATGACTAGTAGGTTATATTTCGTATTTTATTGTACATGGAAAGTGCTCTGGTTTTTGTATTTCAAATTAAGTATGGCCAAATGACAAACTGTGCAGATGTTTTGCTCGCATCTTTAATAAAAGTTCACTTTATACCTTATACAAAGGCATAAAGACACACACAAACCCGTTACTCCATTGCGAATGTTGAGTTCATTTACAGTGCGTTCAGTTTTTTTTCTTTCCTCGGCTCAGTTTTTTTGGTGCTTTTCAGAAGGATATGAGAAATGTAAATGTTCAGATGTTCAAATGTTCCATTTTGTAATATCTTTTATTTTTAAGAACCTTTGCACAATGTTTTATAAAAAAGGATTGTGTTGACATGTTTTTAGATAAGAAGGGTGAATTGATCCATTCCTGTGCAATCTCATCTTGATGTTCCTTTGTAGTTTTTCCTGCCTGTGCAGTTCCTGTCAAACCGACTTTATTCACTTCAGAGAATTTCAACCTTTCTTTTCCTCAAGCATCACTGATCAGGAGCAGGCTCGAAGTTGTTTGTTCTGTAGGGGTGCTGGTTTTCAGTCAAGCACAACTTATGTGGTTCGAGATTGCAGCAGGGGAGGAAGGTTTCACAACGCTCAGTCCCAACTTCTAATGCTGTGTCGTGATCAGTTTAGTTTCCTCCTGTTGGAAGAACAAACTTAACAGTAAAGCAATCCGCTTCGACAGGATATCTAGCACACAATTTGAAGACAACCAAGTTTTACAGAGGGGAAAAATACTGTTTACATCCCGGATCCATTGTCTTTGTGAAATGTAAAGGTATGAAAAAGACATTTGCAGTGATCACAGTATTAAAGTTTCTGAAATAAATAAATTCCGTATCGATTTGTGGTGCTGTTAACCTTTTTTGTGTTTCTGCACTATATTGCTTTTGCTTTTAAAATGTTTTGATCTCTTGCTTACTTTTTAGTAGAAACACTCCATACTGTGCACAACCCAAAGGCAGTGTATGTACATGTTTATTTATCTGCATCAATATATTTGTTCAAGAAACCGGTTTTAACTAATAGTGCAGTTTATCAATATTCCAGAGTAAAGTGAGTGATAGATAAAATAATAATAATATATAAATCCAAATTATAATGATGTTGGAGTGATAGAAGAGTAGTGAATAGATATAAACAACAGATCAATATTGATCATATACATGTACTGTGTGTATTATGGTATGTATAATATGAATGAAATCTTAATACAGTTTTTCATATGTAAATAATATAGATTTAAAATGTAATAAAAGAATGATAAATTATTTAGTACATAACAATTGAGATCAATAAATTGCCATGAAAGCCAAAAATGATGCTAACAAAATAAATCATGCAGGCACATATAAGTTGCATAATATATATTTTTTGATTATGTTAAAAGGTAAAAAAAAAACAACTACATTTTCTGACAATTATTTGTCATGTTTCTGGCTTCCCATACTGTAGTTAACAGAAACCAATGTAATTTGTCATGTTTTCTTCTTATATGCTACATTAGCTCATGTTGGGTCAGTGTGGCTGTGGATCTGTCCTGCAGAGCTGGTGTCTGATTGGTTGCTTCCTCCTAGATACAGAGAGGGTAGAGGTCTGGGATTAGGACTGCGCCTGCCTCGGGCTCCTGTTGTTCCCCTATCACACTGATTCACCTGTTAGCACTTTAACCAATCTCGCGGCCAGAAACCATCTTGCCTGTTGTTTTTGTTTGTCTTTCGCTACACTCATTACGCAGTAGCTGCTCACCACTGCTGAATGAGTAGTAACATAATTCAGCATTATCATTTTCTAGACAACACAAAATAGAGATCTTTCTACCTCTAAAACAGTATTGAAGGAACATTGCTGTGACAAGCCGCTGGAGCTTGATGTCAGTGGATGAAAAGCTCAGGCTGAATTACTTCCATCCCACTCTGAATCACTGTTATACTGAACATTTCCAGGTTGTGAGATTAAGTGGATTTCAGAAGCTATGTTCACATAAAAAAATAAGGCCTCTTTTAGACTAGTCTTTGAATATGTTTGTTTGGTTTTGATGCCATAAATGGCTAATGCGTGTTAAGGAAACCTGAGTAATGTAGCCTATCTATTGGGGGGGGACACTACTTGCAGCTGGCATTGCAAATAAAAAATAATAAAGCAACATATTGGGTAATCTGGGGAAATGTGAATTAAATAGTAAAGTAAATACATGGATAGTAATATAGCAAATAAATTTGTTTTCATAGAGATCTGTTGGCAAGGTACAAAAACACTCTGTAGATAGCTGTTATCATTTCATCCGTAGCACTTAACTGCTACAAGTATTTATGATCTCTGATGCTTAAGTAAAGACAACAGATGACCTAAAAGTGCAACGGATTACAATCAACAGCTACAGCATGTCAACAGATGCATTTCCGTGACAACGGAGGAAACTCAATCCGTTGTGATATAGTTGAAAGAAAGACAGTAAATTGACTTTTGGTTGTTTTGTCCAACTACTATTTCCACTATCAGCAAATTAACTTTAATACTTACATTATTATGCTTTTTAAGTCATAGGACCTACATTTAATTACCCTTTTGGCAGGGAGAAAAGCAACATTGATTGTTCATTATGGAAAGGAAGAAAAAACAGATATCGGTTGGTATTCCCTCTCCTATTACCGGACAATAACAAGTATCACCTTTATTCTTTGCAGGAGAGTGAACAATAGAAGAGCTTAACAAGGTGTGTGTGTGTGTGTGTGTGTGTGTGTGTGTGTGTGTGTGTGTGTGTGTGTGTAGTCTGCCATATCGACTTATCAACCAGGAATTTACAAAAATGAGTTAAGTTGCCTCTGGGCTTTTTGATTGCCAGCGTGGGTTTTTAGGCATTATAAAGAAAAGCTGTGAAGTATCAATAAATCCCTGCACATATTTCCCAGGACAAAATGCTTTTACTGTCCAAATAAAATGAGGTTAGTTCATGTGTCTGACTGTTACAGTTTTTCTTAATTGTATACACACAAATGATGGTACTTGATATACAATGAAGTTACATATTGTCAACATGTAACTCATGCACCACCCCCCTGAACCAATTCTGCTAAACTACAAGCACAATTCCGGCTTTTCACTCAAACTGCAATTCTTAAACCCACTTTTTTCAAAGCACTACACACAATTCACATTTGGCGCAATTTTAATGAAAAAAAAAAAAAACGTTTTCACAAGGAACACACTGCCATTCAAATATGCACACTTCTGTTTTGGAGCAATGGATGTCAACATTGGAAACGGGGGCAGAGCCAGAGAAGTGAGAGTAAGAGGAGGAGGAGGACGAGGAGGACAAGAAGGACGAGGAAGGCCAAGGACCGTAATCTCTGATGAGATCCGAGCCACTTTGGTTGACCATGTAGTCCGGTGGATGAGGAGCTTTGGTCAGACCGAAACAGAAGAGAGGATACTGTATACAGTAAATTCTTCTGTTGTTGTGTATGTAGATAAATGTCTGTTCTGTATGTCCAACTTTGTGTTGGTTGGGAAGTACACTGTGTGCATTGTTGTTGTAGGGAAAAATAAAACATATCTGTTTCCGTGTATTTGTGTGTTCTGAGTATAAAAACAATATTCTCAAATATTTTTCAACACACTTATGGGTGTACTGTCTGTAGTAAGTGTAACACTGCCAAAGAAAGACCTAAGTCATTTTGATGAATGGAGAAGAAGTGTTATCCACTCATCATAGTGTTTTACGTTGAACACATTAGTGTTCAACTGGTTCTTATAAGGAGTCTATTCATGTGATGGTGTGTGTGTGTGTGTGTCATTTGAAAACAAAATACAATTTTTAAAGGAATAACATTGTTTTGAATGTGTTGAAGTTTCATTTTGCAGAAGAATTGAGGGGTTCTACCCATTGTGTGTGTCTTTTGATTTGCGTGTAGTGTAGAGAGTATGAGTCATGCTTTCAGAAAATGTTTGTAACCAATTGATAAAAACTGTAAAAGAATAGACTTCCGTGCGCCCGGGTAGCTCAGTTGGTAGAGGCGGCGCTCGTACATAGAGGTTTACTCCTCGACGCAGCGGGCCGGGTTCATTCCCCCTCTCTCTCCCCTTTAATGTCTTCAGCTGTCCTGTTGAATAAAGGCCTAAAAATGCCCTCAAAATAATCTTAAAGTGCAGCTTAGTGCAGCTGAGAGAAACATAATGCGACTTGTTGTGTTTGTCACCTCTGCTGTGTGGACTGACCTGTGCTGGTTCCAGTCTGTCCAGCTGCAGCCATTGTTCAGGGTTGTTTGAGGCCAGCGCAGCAGTGACTGCAGTCTCAGTGTGGAGGAGGAGAGGTTTAATGCGGAGGAGGCCACAGATTAGTCATCTTCGGTACAGGTGGAAAACGTGTGGGCTGAATCACCTGGAGTTCCTTTCAAGGATTCGCTACAGAGAGAAGTGTGTGCTGCCTAAATTGGAGTCTGATTAGCGGGAGTTGGAGCCTGCAGTGTTTTTGTACCTGTAAGAGTTCATTTGCAAAGAGCTAAAGGGCTTAATGTGTAACTTTTGGATTTATTCCGTTTCGCTGAGATTCCGGGGTATCCAGGTTACAAAAACCACATGGCTGTATTGTGCAACCAGTGGGGGCCAATAGAAGCCTCACTGAATGGGACTGGGTAATGATTTTGCTCTGAATTTTTAAGAGGATAAAAAACTGTGTTACTCCTTTGTGTTCCTGCCAGATTTCAGTTTCTCTGTTTAAAGGAAGAAACAAACAATTTAGTTTTTTATGTGCACAAAAATCCAAAATGCTCTGATAGGTCGTATTAGAAGTTAGGAACAAACGACCTATGTGGTCGTGTGGATTGGAGGACTTTTTGGCCTGTTATGATGATGTAAACTATTTTTACCAGCATACAATGGATATTTTGGCCACTTGGGGGCAGCACATCAAGCTGTAAACCCAACACTGGCAAATGATCACCTATTAAAGTTTGATAAAAACAAACTTCCAGCAAACACAGAACAACCTTATCATTCAGTTGGAGGTCTTGGAGAACATCTTGGATCACGGATGACCTGAAAGCAACAGCCACCGTGATGCCATCAGAAACAGTTGAAAAATGTGGTAATATGTTCTGCACACAGTGGCATTATTGGGTAACACTTTACTTGAAGGTATCTACATAAGAGTGCCATTCACATTATTACACATCATTGTGTCATAACACAGTCATGACACATGAACCCTAACCCTAACAGACAAAACTGAATGAACTTACTAAACGAAGCATTATATCATAAAGGTTTATGAATTTTTTTATATGGCATGTTCAGGATTTTCATTTGTAAATTTTTGTTCATTGTCGTTTCCCCTATTAATAAAGTATACATTATTACTATTATTATTATTGTTACTACAGCTTCATGTCACTCTTATGTAGATACCTTCAAGTAAAGTGTAACCCATTGTTGTAAACCTTTGGAGAGCCCCGTTTAAAAGGATACAAAACAGATTTACTCGTCATATTTCTATTACAAAACATTCTGTGTCAACTTTTACACTAACATGGCTTCCATTTCATCTGTTGTAAAAAAAAAAAAGAATGAAATATCTGTTTACCAGCAGCATGTGGTCATCTCTTTTTCTTCCTTTTGTGTCGTGTGTGGACCTCATGCTTTTAACCACCCTCTCTCAGCAAGCCGCAACACAAACGCTTCATGTCTCCTTGGCTCGCAGCGTAACAGCCCATCAAGATGAAGTCAGAGAAAGTTGAGGTGTTTTGTTCTTCAGAGGCCGAGCTTTGTTGTTTGATGTCGTTGGAGATGCGAATAGTCCCTTCACGCTAGCGATCTGTGTCGATTTTAACAGAATAGCTGTCAGTCTGCATCACTGTTTGTGATGTTTTTGTTTTTTTTTGTGTGTGTTTTCAGCCGACTATTCCAGTGACACAGAAAGCGTTGTGAGAAGCTTCAGTGAGTTAGTCCATTAACAAGGACTTGGACTGCCTCATGAAATCCAAATGCCTTCTGTAGGCGTTCACATGGTAACCTTTAATTAGATAAAATTGCCACAGAAGTGTTTACATTTGTCGGAAAATAGAGCGGAAGTAAATGATAAAACTATCCAAAACTCCTGTTAGCCACCTCTCCATTTGCTAAATAGAGTTCACCCTGCTAACATGCATACTCCGCCCTACCCCCCTGCCCTATTTCTTTAGATTTAGGCTATGAGCTTTGGGTTGTACCCAATCACAAATATAAGTAATGTGTGTGATGTGTGTGTGTGTGTGTGTGTGTGTGTGTGTGTGTGTGTGTGTGTGTGTGTGGTGTGTGTGTGTGTGTGTGTGTGTGGTGTGTGTGTGTATGTGTGTGTATGTGTATGTGTATGTGTATGTGTGCGCGCGCGGGGCGTCTGGATTAACAGTGCTGCTCCTTTGCATAGGAAGGAGCCAGTTAAGAGGGTTTGGGTCTCTGATCAGGATTCCCCTGGATGTCTGTGGAGGCACATCCAACTGGAAGGATTTCCTCTGGGCAGACCTAGAGCACACTGAGGGATTATATTATATCCCATCTGGCATGGAAACGCCTCGGGTTCTCCCAGCAGGAGCTGGAGGAAGAAGCCAGGGAGAAGGGCATCTGGGCTTTTATGCTTGCCGTGGTACTGTACCAGCACCCAGACCCGAGCTGCAGACAATGGATGGATAAATTTGGAATATTAGAGCCACGCAGCTTAACTCAGAGTTGTGTGAATGTTGTGTTAGATACTGTACATGGTCCAATGGAGATGATGTACTGTATTGAATTGTATCACCACATGGCTCATGCATAAAGAAGATGTATGAAATATTTTTTACAGCACCTTCTTCCATACAACCCAAAATCTTTCCCCCATTTAATCTTGTCAATTTTATTTTTTGTAAATGAATTTGAAACTGCAGATATCAAAACAAATTGGGTGTACTGTCGCAATGTTGCACTTTAAAATGAAGTCAAATAAAGAGGAATAAAGTTTAAATCAAATCACAGTCTACTCTATGTATTTGACACCTCACTAATGTTAAAATGCTAACATTAGTTACATGAGTTATCAACATTTGTTAAATGTAGGCCTTTCTTAAATTTTTTTTCTTCACTTTTGGTGTATTTTTACTCACCTAAGGTACGGTACCCTTTCAAAACAGTTTAAAATCTGTAAAAGTAAATGTACGTAATTTAATAATCCTTTTTTATACTTCTTAATACAGTTAAACTTCAACCGCTGCAAAGGGCGCTACCAGACAGATTCATGCCACACAAAAATCGGTGTCTGTGTGAATGCATGTCACGACACACAAAATGTGGAGCAACTCCTCCCCAACCACTTACTTAGCAACACACACACACACACAGACACACACAAACACTTCCCAGTGGGATCTTCTCTTCCTGTTTACTGTTACTCAAATATTCAGTCGGTCCAGAGTGAAGGCTAGTATGATGATGCGTGCGTGCGTGCGTGCGTGCGTGCGTGCGTGTGTGTGTTTGTGTGTGTGAGTGTGTGTGATTGTGTGTGTGGGTCAATCTGTCAGACCAGAGTGCCCCATTAGCATCAATGTTGATTTTAACGACAGCTTTAAGTGCGTATATTGATTTGTGAGCCTATTGATGTCAATTGTTTTCCCCATTTGCACACTAAACAACAGATTAAAGTGAGAAAGGAAAGAAAGAGAAACAACCGACAACTGGCTTTTGAAGCTTGATGCCACTTCCCTCTCTGTCCCAGTAATGTTCGGCTGAATTAGGGCAGCAAATATTTTTAGTCTCCAACACCACCAGCTGTAAAAAATATGCTGCCGGAATCACTGTAAACATGCTGTGTGCGGATATGCTTAATGTGAAATGTAGTTGCATTCATGGATGGATTATCACACAATGGGCCCCTGGGCACAGACATGTAGTAAGAGCCCCCCCACCTTGTCTACATAGTAAAAAGACACGCAAACTCATTGAGTCTACTTATAGTCTTTTTGCATCCCATTGTAGTTGTTTTGCATCTATTTTTGGTCATTTTGTGCCTCTTTGTAGTCATTTTGCATGTATTCTTTAGCCATTTTACATCTCTTTGTGGTCGTTTTTTGTGTATTTGTAGTCATTTTGCTTGTATTCTTTAGCCATTTTACATCTCTTTGTGGTCGTTTTTTGTGTATTTGTAGTCATTTTGTGTCCTTTGTATGTGTATGGTTTTGGTCATTTTGTGTCTATTTTTAGTCGTTTAGCATCTCTTTGTGGTTGTTTTGCATCTCTGTAGTGATTTCATCTTGTTTTGTGTATGTTTGTTGTCAATAATTGTCTCTTTGTGATCATTTTGTGTTGTTTTTCAGCAAATAAAATTGTGTAAGGACCCCAGATTCTGTAGGGCCTTGGGCCTGTGCCCGATAGAGTATTCCATCAATGGTCCAGAGGGCGCGCACCACTCTATTTTTTAAATATTTTTTAATTATTTTTTTTTATGGTGAATGAAAGGCTTGATCCGACGAAGTAGGTCATCAAATCAAATTGAAGCAGGCGGCAATGCTGCTACCTTTTTCTTCTTCTTCTAGTCCGTAGAAATAGCAAAGTCGGTAGCCTTTGCTCATTAGCTCCACCACTGTTCAGGAGAAGACTGCAACTAGTGTCGTGACCACCTCGCGGGAGTATAAACAGTTACGGCGCTCTCATGACCTCAAATTTGCACATGCCAGCTCAGCTGTGGCTACTGTAAAACTCCCTTAGCCCCTCCAGACTACAGTAAGCACCCTGTTTCTTCCCCCAGTCCATCATTGCATCAGATGCTTTGATGTGTCTCAGTGCTCAGCCAAAAGTCCCCATCAGCTCAAAGTGTATCTGCCGGCTTCTTGGGTTAGAGCTGTTAGATCTGCTTCTGTTCAAGATAAGCTATTGGGAGAGAATACACTGAGCAAGAAAGAAACTTCTAATTATAAAGCTTGTGAGTGCGCTTGTCTCGGGGACTTTAAACTGCCTTTCTATATTTAAAACCAGGGTGTTTGTTATCTCAGGATAATGATTCCATTTTCTCAACTTGTCTCGAGAATACAGGTTAATCAAACCACCTTTATTTTTCTTGAGCTAATTGAATAATCCTAAAATAATTAACTCAGAAACACAGTCATGTTTTATTATGTAACTTTGACACGAGGGTATAACTGAAACCTTTCTTTAAACGTTGTGCTAAGGAAGAGAGACAGACTTTACTGTCTTCTTTTGCATGACTTCTCCAACAAACATATCCAACCCATGTTGGACATGACCATATCAACGACTTAGATTTAGAGATAGAGCCTTGCAGATAACTTTAAGAAGCTCTTAATGTTTTCATGGTTTGCTTTTCATTTCTACACCTTTGAAACATGGGTGAGAACAGCCACAACATATTCCTGTTTATCTATCATTAAATCACGTTTGATTTGATGGAGCAGAACCTGGAATCTTTTAAATGCCAGGTAGGTATTAGCAAATCTTTTCAAATTAAAACTCAGTATTATCTGTGAGCCTAAAAAATGCCGCCTGTTGAAACACATTCAGTGACACCTACAGTGTTTGCCTCAGGGCGGCTAAACAAATCAGACGTCAGGATTTTGAAATAAATTATCATTCTCACATGTGTTATAGGAAGCACCGTTTAAGCCCTAAACATCCGGAGGCAAGGACCAAAACTTGATGTGGTGGAATCGTTTCACACCTGACTTTCTGTCAAATTAAACTTTGTCTGGAAAAGTGAAGGAAATCAGAGTATATAATTTACAGCTTTTGGGGACCAGCTTTTAGTAAACTACCTAAATGGGAAGGAGGCAAAGGAAGCACTCCAAGGGACCCTGGAAGTCACAATGGCATGGCTGCAATTTTTCTTTTTGGTCATCACTAAACAAAGTATGTTCTCGATTTCAACATGTAGCTCTGTTGTTTGGACATTTAGAGTTCTGTCAGTAGCAAGAAAATTGAAAACAATCGGTGCTGCCTGCTCTGTTCTCCTGGCTCCATCGTGGTGTCAGGTTACAGCTTGTTTCTACATAGTCATGACTAAGGACATAACAACGGCAAATTGTTATTTTTTGTGTTAAAAATAAATTTTGGAATATTGAAATGTGTGAGTTTGACAATCGACTAGTGTGGACTTCACCACCATCAAAATAAACAGAGATATGAGTTAACACAACTTTTATACCTTTCTGTCACATCTCCTGCAGTCAGATTCGCTGTGCTCCCTCGGAAGGAATCGCTGCACATGGATAAAAACTTGCCCTGTTTAAGCCTGTTGGGTGCTAACTCTAGCAGAAGATAACACGGTGTAGGCAGCATCAATTGTTTTCATTTTTCTTGTTACTGACAGCACTCCATATTTGCAAACAACAGAGCTATGTGTTGAAATCGACCGGAATTGTCCTTTAATATGAATACATATGCATGGCTACATATAGGTCCTCTAATATGGCCACGTTGGAACCCATATTGACGTGTGAATATGAATTGATTTGTTCTCAAAATGTTAATAATGCAAGAACACACACACCACACACACACACACACACACACACACACACACACACACACACACACACACACACACATATTCACAAAACAGACACCACTGCATAATAGTGGTTGAAGTGCAGCAGTTTCTCTCTCTCTCTCTCTCTCTCTCTCCCTCTCTCTACTGTGCTGTGCAGCACTCTGGTTGGGTCGGTGAAGCCGCTTTTTGGCTTCGGAGCTCCAAGCGCAGAGGTAAGGAAGAAGGCTGGAAGGGTTAGGAAAAGGGGACGAGAGAGAGGTGATGTGTGAATGAAATAATGAATTAATGGAGCTAGAGAGAGTAGCCTTTATAATACAGAAGAAGACTAGATTTCAGTTGCGCTGTGCGCTTTGACGTGCCCAATAGTGTTGACACGGTCAGTGCTGCGATGTTACTCTCAGAGTGAGGAGCTGGTTGCATGTTCACAGTTCTGTTTAACATGTCGGAGATGCACGTGTGCACGCGCGGAGGTGTGCGTGAGATGATATTAATCCCACCTGTGACTGAAAGGAGCGTGCACTTGGCTGTAAATGTTTGAAATCTATGCATGTGTGTGTGACAATTCAGCATCTGAGTGTCCACTTTGGCTGTTTGGTGAAAAAAATGTGTTACTGTTTTACAACTAGGCCCATGAAAAGCGACTACAAGTAAGGGGAGAGAGAGAGAGAGAGAGAGAGAAGAGAGAGAGAGAGAGAGAGAGTGTGTGAGAGAGACACAGAGTCTAAATTAGGCTGCAGGTGTGTTTGGGGAGTGGAGCAATCCTTTGAGCACAGAGACCACAGACAGTTTAGCTGTTGGAGACAGAGAGCTACAGTGTGTCTATTCCCATGGAGGTATAGCTATATCACCACCATCCATCCAAACTAAACTCTCCAAATTTACATGATGTTGAAGATATAAGCTTATGTGTTTTGAATCATTATGATTGTTCCGTGGGGTTACATTTAATGGACAACATGGTTGTGTTTAATGTTCTGTCTGATTGGACTTTATGGTTAAAAGTATGGGGACACCCCACGTATTTTTGTGTGCTTTTAGTCTGGGTCTGTCCTTCATGGTTTGGGCCCTAAAAAATTAGCTCCAGTTTAGGTAAAAATAACATATTGCGTTGAATGCAATGCTATTTAATATAAATTTAATAGAGTGCCTCCAACTTTGGGGCATTTTTGGTAAAGGTTCTTGAATTTTTTTTTTTCCACATTGCGACATATGTACACATGTGCAAAGCAAAATCCATGAAGACATGGTTTCCCAAGTACGTTGGGAAAGAACTTCACTGCTGCTCAGAGCCCCGACCTCAACCCCATCTACCCTTTTGCATAGAATGCGAGCCGGGCCTTATTGCCCAACATCAGTGCCCAACCTCGCCAATGCACTTGAGACTTAAAGGGAAGCAAACCTCCACAGCAGGTTCCAAAATATGGTGGAAAGCCTGAAAGCACAAGAGTGGAGGCTGGTATAACAGAAAAAAACAATACTCATGATTTTGGAATGAAACTTTCAACAATGATATGTGGGTGTAATGTTACAGATATCTACATACGTTATTAGTACCAGGACTTAAAGTGAAAAAAAATCATGAGCCTGAAACTTTTTTTATCCACAATGTAATGTTTCAATATGCACTCATTAAGGTTAATTTGACTAGCAAAACAGTTGAAGTCCTTTTTACAGTAGCAAATAATAAAAGTCATCATTTTTAAGAAGAAAAAAGTTTTGGATACATTTTTACTTTTTCCAACCATATATCAAATTAAGAGTCAATGTAGATTTTCATATTGCAATAATATCATAATCCTACATTGAATCATTGTGAAAACAAAACTTTCTAGATGTGTTTTTATTTTGGACAGGTCATCATCAAAAAAAGCCAATTAGTACATTCATGATTTTGTCCATGTTGACATTAGTTGCTTCATGTACATTTATCAAATCTTTGCTTTGTTTATCTTTTCACATAGCTAGACGTCTAAACTCTGGGACAAGGCCGTTATGTTCAAATAACCGCCATGCTGATTCCAAACAGACAGCGTTTTCAAGGCAGTTTGGGCTTTAGATATGTTTTACACAGTCGCTATCGTTAATGACAAATCGGGTTCCACTATGATTGTGCCCACACGTGTTGTTTTTATCCCAAACCCGGTCGGTCGGTCAGCGAACCTACTTTGCATCTGATTGGCTAGATCTTATTTCATTGGTAGGTGGAAGTTTGATAATTGGATAAACCCAGCGCATCAAAAACAAATCCCCGGTGGACTTTTAAATAAATTTATTTTTCTCAAATAGTCGTAGCCCAGAAATCCGACACCAGAACCGAGTACTTTAAGCTCTGCGTTAGTTAGAGCTGCGTTCCTCTCATATGATTGGTAGATGAAATCAATTGACTCGAAAATATAAAACCGCATGTAAATACAAATTTATTGTTAAAGTATTCTGGCACGGTGCCGGACTTTATACTTATTATACTTTTAGACTTTAAGCCTTGTAATACTGTACACACCTTCGGTGCTGTACTTCTGTATTCCTGGAAACATGTATCAGACATAGTACTTTGTTCTCCATGTGTGTGAAAGGATTTTGTCTCCCAGTTACAGTTTATTACTGACACCTGGATCTCTTTGCAGTGTGTAGCAGAGGTTGTAGTAAATTGATTTGTGAGAAGCAAGAAAATCCAATTTTCCTGGATTTAATTTTGTGAATTATTAGAATAAATGTGTCACTAAACTGATTTGGTAGCATAGTTTTATTTATTCGCACAGAATGACAATCAATAGAGTGTACTGATTTTGGTGTCACACATAACAGTTTTGTTTTAAATTTTATTGTTAAATTTGTTTGCAACAAAACTTTTATCATTTTGCCTCCTTGTGCATAAAAGATGGCCGCCTGCTGGATTGATGGTGTCCCCTAGTTTACAATCAGCCCTAAACGTAAAACATCCAGACATTCTCATCCTGTCTTGCCTGGAGCGTAGAGGGTGGGTGTTGAAGAAAACTGTGTGTGTATATGTGTGTGTGTGTGTGTGTGTGTGTGTGTGTGTGTGTGTGTGTGTTGCACTGTGGAGGGTCCACAGGGAAAATGATAGCAGAAACAGCGGGAAGTCTCAGTCTGCATCTACCCCCTGTCATCACAGCGTATGATGAGAAAAAAACAGTGTAAGTAGGTTAGTTTAGAATAATAAATAGCTATTAATAAAAATAAATTACTTGATATCCTAACATTGTATGTAAAATTGGATTATTTCTGGAAGACATCCTTCAGTGCGGTATAGTGAAGGATCCCTGCATTGTTTACCTCGTGTGTCCATGCCAATTAAAAATACACTGGTTAGCTTTCAGAGGAAAACTAATTAGCTTTAAGTTCCTTCTAGCAGTATTTTTATTCTTGTGTAATGCAGAAGAGTAAGAGTTGCACACTGATGAAAGCATCAGCCAGCGTTTGTGCATTACAATGCTCAACCATAGTCATAGTCAAGATTGGAAATGCAGAGAAGAGTTTTAGGCACTTAATAAAGAACGGTTGAATTCAAATTGACATGTTGAAATAGAATTCATAGTGTACCATGAACAATTCTTTGGGAAACGATCTGTTGACTCTCCTCCGGAGTAGAAATAAAAAAGCAGTAAAGCAGTGAAATGGGAATTATCAAGTAAAGAACCTCAAAATCATACTTCAATTATTGTTAAATAAGAGTGCAGGCACTCCTATCAACGTTTAGGGGAAAGTAAATAACATCTATTCATCCCTGTAAGCCTATTCACCATCCAGTATCAGTAAACATCTAGGACTCTATTAGATATTAGTTACATATTACATATGTTTTGTTTTCATTGTTCAAGTTGACCACACATAACAGTTTAAGGGTGACTATGGCGTCTCAGAAGGAGAGGGTGAGACACTTAATCTCTGTGGGATTTAGGCTGATGAGATGAGCGTATTCAACCTAAACATTTCATCTAAATGCAAAAGCAAGAGTCAGGGCAACTGTTGGGGGGTATTGATCCCAGCTACATGCTACGCCTGCTTTAAAAAAGATAAGACAGCAGGTTCAAAGCCATTCATTCAGAAATCCATTAAACTCTTCTCCCATTTGGATTATTTAACACATGAAGCATGCCCTTGTCTTCACACAAGAGGCTCAAACATGCTCACTCTGTTTGTATGTTTTCTCACAAACTCAGCAGCTGGCTGACGAGAGTATTGATCTAAAGAGCCAGTTATAGAGTTATATAGTTATAGCCAGATATAGAGCTACGTATATGCTTGTACCAATAGACTTTCTCTCTCCCCCTCGCTCTCTCTCTCTCTCACACACACACACACACGCACGCACGCACAACCATACACAATCTGCATCCACCCACAGAGACAAACAAGCAGCGCACTACTTATAGTTCACAGACAGCATTAGAAGTTTGTTTTGAAAGCTGAAAGCAGCACATTGTTTGATGCAGCACATTGTTTGCAGCCATCCAAAAGTTCATTATTGATTTTAGAATAGAATAGAATATATGGCTTTTTATTCTCATTATACATACTACACTATTGTGTCATGTGCAACAGCTAAACAATAAAACAGTACCATGAAGATTAACTGTGGTAAGGTGTATGTGGGGCAACAAGAGAATTTGGCCCACCCATGAGAAAGAAAGAGACATCACGGCTTTTCAAAACAAGCAAAGTGGCAGTTAGTCAAGCCCTTTACTATTTCTTGGTCTAGCACTATTTTACTGTTTCCCTGTTTCCAGTCTGTGTGCTAAGCTAAGCTAAGATAATTGGCTGCTGCCTGTAGTGTTAAATTTTCATTTTTCAATACACAGACATGAGAGTGGAGACATGTTCTGGTCTTAATCACCCTGCTGCTTGTTGACATACTGCTTATTTTCCTGAAGCAAAGTGGGCATTGCTCAGTTGGAAAATAAGCAATTGGTTTGTGGTAATATGATCAATTGTAACTGGAAATATGGAAAAATGAACATGATTATGAAGGCCCTATGTCAAAATCTATCTTTAAAACCTTCATTCATCATTATTTCAGATGATATTATGTTGACATGGTGCGTACTCCTTAATTAATGTAAGTGTAATTAGATTACAACAGAGCAAACATGGGGACCCAACACCTCACATTTCCTCCTTGGTGTCCCACCAGATTAATTGTCCAAAAAAGACTTGGTCAAAGATGTTGATACAAGGGGCGTCCTCTAGCTCACCCAGTAAGAGAGGTCGCCCCATGTAGGCTGAGTCCTACAGCGGCCAGGGTTGGAATCCAACCTGCGGCCCTTTGCTGCGTGTCATCCCCCATCTATCTCCCCCTTTCATGTCTATCCACTGTCAATAAAGGGAAAAGCCCCAAACAATAACTTGGACTGGGGATCTACAAATGCGAACTACATTTCCCATGAGCACTTGCATGACAAAGCACAGCTGTGGTCTATTTGAGGTCTTTAAATGCTCCGGGATTCTTTTTGTCAAACGTTTGCCTGGGAATTGTGCAGCGTAGCCTTCTTACTGCCACATTTGACTGTTTGGTGATTTGTTGCACCGCAAAGTTTGCACAGTTTCATTGTGAGTGTGTTGATCTTGTCAAAAGTATTTTACTACAAACTGACTGGAAACGAGAGAGCACATGCACCATTTTAGAGGGTAGGGAGGAAGATTTTACTGGCAATTTAATCACAAAGTTAAGTTCACTTCATTCCTTCTTCAATTATTTCCTGAGCTAAAGCAGGTTGACATGCAGAAAGCCCCAGTCCTTGTTTTGTATAGTTTCTTTGTGTAAAAGGAAGTTGACATCACTGATAAATCACTTAAAGTGGAATAAGATTATGTCTTTAGATTATGATAGTATCATGGAAATGGAGATGTCATTGCTAATAGCAATGCAGTCATTCATTACAATAGATTTCAGCTGCAACTGCTTCAACCTTCAACAGAAAGAAGCCTTTGCAACTTCTGAGGACTTGCATTTTTTTTGTCTGGTTTGCACAAGTTTAAGTAAGGAATTGCTTCCGATTTTCAATACAGTATTCAATGCATTCCAATGCTTTTCTTTAGAATACCTTTATTTAGACCATTGACCCTCATTTAAAACGTCATGGAGTGAAATTACAAAGACAACAAAACAAAACAGAAAGGAAGTGACACCATAAGAAAAATAGTAAGACAATACAATTTTTTTGGATTGCAAAAATGATTTGATAAAAAAAATTAGGATAACAAGGATGCAAAAGAAAGTACAATTATGTGAAGCAATTACAAGTAAAAGTTGCCGTTTTAAAAGCTGATTTCTAAATTGTCGAAAAAAGCACAAGTGAGTTGTTTTTAAGGAAGTGTTATTTGTTCCAGGAGTAAGGTGCACTAAAGTGAAAAGCAGTTTTTCCAATTTCAGACCAAGCTCATGGAACCAGTCAGCAGAGTGAGTCTGATAAGGTCCCTCTGAGTAACGGAGAAGTTCGGTTAGTGTGGTAGTTTACCAATAAGAGCCTCATAGATAAAGAGACACCAGTCAGTCTCATTTCTTTCTTGGAGAGGAGACCACCCACCCAACACTTTCATATAAAATACAATTATGTGGACCATAGACATGACTGGTTATGAATCTCAAGGTAGAGTGATAGACTGAGTCCAGAGATGTAAGAGTTGAATTTTGCACATCGATGTGTTGTGATGGTGTTGTATTCAGACAGTAAGGACACCAGCTGGCTGGAGATGAATGTGCTTTGATTGGTAGTGAGAGGTACTTGCGTCTTCCATTAAGGACGGGCTAAGGGAAGAGAATACGAGTCCCAGTTATGGTTGGGATGTAATACGCTGGGACAGGGACACTAGTTTAGTTGGACACTGAGAGATCTATGGAGACAGGTAGAGTGCAGAGTCAGGAGGAGGAACAGAAACCTTTACTATGAATCAAGATCAACATGCACTGGATTTATAAGCTCCCCGGTCCAAGGCCCCGCCCCTTCCTTTTGCCACTGAACTTCCTGTCATGCTAGGTGTAGATGGTGAACTACTCTCTGCTGGTGCATATCATTTGGGAAATGAATTGAATTGTTATCTGAAGCTGGTAAGGGTTCTCTGCCATTTGTTTTGACCCCCTTTTCTCCAGTTTTGTGGACAGCCAGGGAGATTAGCACTGTGTGTTTTGGTTTGACTCCGTAGCTCAGTTGCCATTTTCTTTCCAGGCAGTATGGGCTTTTGTTTGTTGTTTTGGCCTTTGAGACCCTGACGTTTTTTACAGCTTCTATTTTTGGTTGGGTTACTGTTTATTACCCTTTTTTGTTTAACATCATCCATGTATATATGTATAAATAAATATATACATAATTTATATTGTTTAATAAAGTATATCTGTTACGGTACTTTGATGTGTTAGTCTTTCCTTTGTTAGTTTGAGTTTATGATTTTGTGTTACTACCTAGTGGCCTAGTGCTTGTTCTTGGTGGGCATTGTTGGGTTTCTGTAAATAACGTCAAAGAGTACGGTCTAGACTTGCTCTTTTATGAAAAGCACAGTGAGATAATTGTTGTTGTGATTTTCCGCTATATAAATAAAATTGAAAATTGAATTGAACCTATCTCTCTGCACACTGAGCTCCACCGGATCTTCTGAGAACAGTGACGCTGTCAGTAGGCGGTGCTTTTACATTGGTTGGTCTCTAATCTGCAACCTAACCTGCGCCCTACCAGGTTAGGTGTTCACCGTAAATTACAACAGTGATTTTACCAGGTAACAAGTGATCCACCGTAGTGATACACAAAACCCTGGGTTGAACCTGAAGGCACCTCGTTTACGCTAAATCTTGCTCCGTAGTAGGCCGTTTGAATTGGCAGCTTTTCAGTTTGCATCAGCTTTATTCTAACAAACTCCTGTTTTCTATTTTAGCCTACTCTTTTCTCTTCTTCCTGCATACTTCATCTCTCCTCCTTTGTTCTTCTGCAAACAGATACGGAAAATAAACGTGCAGTTTTAGAAATACAGCTAAAATTATTTCTTGATTTCCCGACCTATATTAAATAAAACTATTGTAGCCTATGCTATTAAAACACATGTTTTGACATAGAAACATAATAGAAAAGAGAGGGATTACATATTTTCAATTAATTATTTTCTTTGTGGGAGATATAGTTTTAACTTAGTAAGGAAAAGAGTCCAATAAGTTAAAATCCATGTATGTATTTTAAAGTATGAGAGAAGAGTTAGAAAATATTATCAGTCAATGTGAAAAGTTGTTAAAAAGTACATTATTTCCTCATTGTAAAACAAGTGTTAACAAGTCATGATATCACTATCTATAATGGCGAATAAGCTTGCAATGTTCTTCGAACATCTTATAAATTATTGAGATGAAAAAAGAGAAGCTCCACAACTTCAAATAGATGTCTTCTATTCGCCTGCAGCTTCAATCTCATAACGGCGGAGCACGAGGAGGTGCAGAGAAGAGATAACAGAGAACTAGAATTGATGATGCTTTCATTTCATACATCCCTTTGCTGTAGAAGACAATAACAAAAGACAGAATAGATGGGAGACCAGAGTCCAGTGTTGAGTTGTACTGTCTTATTCATCCCTCCCTCTCTCTCCCTCTCCCTACAACAGCTTCCACACTGAGGAGAGTGCACAAAAGGACATAGAGAAGGAGGAAGAGAAAGACTTGACGCAGATAAAGAAGAGAGGATAACTCAACACAGTAGAAGACTGAAATGGAGCCGGTAGTCGTGGCTGAGGCACTTCAGCAGCAGCAGGAGCAGCAACAGGAGGAGCAGCATGAGGAGCAGGAGCAAGAGGAGGAGCAGGAGCAGCAGGAGCAGCAGCAGGAGGAGCAGGAGGAGCTGCAGCAGGAGGAGCAGGAGGAGCTGCAGCAGCCGAGTGCTGTAGAGGCGACGGAGACCGACGAAGGGACTGAAGAACCGAAGGAGAGTGTCCAGACGACACCGACCCGGCCTCTGCTGTCCATGAGGTCCATGAGCACTGTGGACCCAGACGACGACTCCCCCAACATGATCGTCTACAGAAAGGTAAGAGCCAAACCTTTTTTTTTTTTAAATTTATTGAGGAATTACATGTCATTTAGCTGACGCTTTTACCCAAAGTGACTTCCAATTAAGTGCTTTCAACCTTGAAGGTACACTCCAGACAGTAAAAAGTAAGTGCAAGTACATTAGCTTTAAGTAAGTCTGTATGTTTTTTTTTTTTTAATCATCCAAGTTGCAGTTGGAAGAGATGTGTTTTAAGCGTGCGCTAATAGATGTGTAGATGCTCATTCCACCATTTAGAAGCCAGGACAGAAAACTGCTGCTGAAAGTTGACAGTTAGAGCATGGACTACTGTTTGTCTCTGTGACTTGTAGTTATTATCTCTTTCACTTTATGTTTACAATACTGGAGATAAAGCTTTGGTAAATGAGCGATTTAAGTCCAAGGTTTCACTTTTGAAGAGGTGAACTTGTTATTTTTGGTGTGTCAGGCTCATGGGAGAGCTTTGAATTTCCACTGGCACACTAAGGCAAGATGCAAAGTTCTATTTAAAGTGCTGTTATGTAAAACAGTTGTGCTTTCCAAAACTTTTTCAAATCGTGATCCCTTACAAAGTAATTTTTTTATTTTTTCAAATTGCACCATTCCATGCAACCCGCACACTCCCCTTATGCATGTGCATTCTTTTCAGCTAAAAATGTCACAATGAATATCTGTAAGAACTTTTTTAACAAACTCATACACACATAGTTTTGATTAAAAGCAATCAGATAACATTGATGTAAAACACACAACATACTGTATATAAACTAATATCAATACTAAACAGAATGCTACACACCTATTTTCACGCTGAGGAAAATAAGTCAGCTGTTTTATGTTTCTGTGCAGATTTGATTACAAATTGAGATTGTTTAATGTTGTTCCGTTCAAACATGAAATTAACTCACAATTACATTTTCAAGGACAAAAAATTTACATTCACATTACATTTACATACATTATCTTTTCTTACTTTTCTCATTCATTATTGTAATTTTTGTTAGTGGTGTATTGTTGTTTTAAATCTGTGGTTTTATTTGTTGTGAAGCACTTTGGTTCACTTATCGGTTGTTGTAAAGTGCTATATAAATAAAATACATTTACATTTACATTTACATTTCACATGTGATGTACATTTCCTCGTTAGTTGTTTCATTTACCTTATTTACCAGTCGCTTGAAATATTGAACATGTTTTCTGAAGAGGGGGTGTTTTCTCTCAAGAAGGTTTAGCTTGGCACTTCTGCCATATTTGAAGATTTTTCCCTGCAGATGAAGCACGCTGGTGTGGGTCAGCTAGCTTCCCCTGTCTACGAAAATGCATAAACCAAGTATCTTCCACCACACCGTCTGATTTTAGTTTCTTTTGTGCAGTTTTTGACAAGTGCTGCAGAACCCACTTTGGGAACTGTGCTTTGGCAATGTCGGATTTATTGGGGACTATAATGTGACTGTATAGCAAAAAAAACAGAAGAGAACCGCACTGTTGTTATTGTTCTGGATCAAACTAAGAGAGTTTCTAGACAGATGGTGTAAGGAGTGATAGATTTTAAAACAAAGCTAACAACATGTTTCTCTTAGTCAGGAAAGGCCAACTTATCACATTATGGGAGAAAGGGGTTTAAGCAACCAGCAGCAGAATCTCTTTGTGACAGCAGTGTGATTTATGAGCAACGTGGGCTACATTTTAAAAGAATCTACAATAGCAGTGGTTCACAAGACTCTATCTGAGCCTGCTCTGGTCCATGGTAGACAAAAGTTCGGGCTCATAAACGACCAGGAAGGGAAAAAGAAAACTACAGGATGACCCTTTAGTTCTAAATGTCTGGTACCTTTTCATATCACAATTAATTGGGCAATTAGAAATAGTTGTTTATAGTTTAAAAAACATAAATAACCATAGGTATTGTGTTCCTGTTTTGGTAAGCATGCAGCCTGCTGAGAGGCTAGTATTTATGTGTGGCTGACGCTGACTTTTAACCTCATTGTGAAAGGGACAAGAGCTACAGTTTCTCCTATGCGACTCAATCTAGTTTGTCATTGTCTATCATCCCGAACTTAATAAAAGGCAAGAAATGAATCTATTCCAAAGGCAATCTCCCTTAGTCTAAAATGATACGGCCTGGAGAATGAATGCAGGGACATGTGAATATAGATATCATTCCCCTGCAGTGTTTTATCATGATAGATGGACCGTGAAATAAGAGTAAGGGTTTGCATGGTGCCCTGATGCTCTTTGAGTAATGACTGCATGAATGCAAAAATACACCACATTCAGGAAAGAAGAGATGAGACACAGACTGAAACATGACATAAAGCTAACATAGCATTTGGGTTGATTTCAAAGAGGGCTGGGCGATAAGGAGAAAGTCTAATCAATAAGTCTAAATCACAACATTTTCCACCAAATACCTCTATTGATACTGTAACGATATTGTATGTTGACTATTGGTGCTTTCATAAAATATTTACACAATGAGATTTTTGATAAATAATCATAAGTAATGTGGATATAATGATTAAGTAGGTACAGGCAAATAATACAACAGCCTAGTGAGTTCAGAAAAGGACATCACTTTACTGTTATGCAGCCTTTAAAATCAGGAATAGACAACACTTACGCCATATTACGATAATATGATATCCAAAATCTAAGACAATATCTAGTCTCATATCACGATATCGATATAATATCAATGTATTGTCCAGCTCTAATTTCAAACTTTTCCCCCAATGTTCTAAAAAGTGATGGAGCAACATCTGAAGAAGTACAAGGAGAAGGAAATCAGTTGGGAAGTGCCACTACACTCAATCACAGTTATGTAAAATTCATGCAGTAAAGGGCTTCATTCACATATGTTAAGCGTGTTGATGAAGTCAAAATTGATTTTTTTTTTTTGAGCCCACTGTTTAGGATGCAACAAAGTGTCTGCTCTTCACAGCACTGATAATCATTACAATAAAGACTTAGGTAGAGCCTCCTGGTGGCAATTGTGCTTCACAGTCACAGTGTATTTCACCTTGAAGTAGTAGCTTTTGTTGGACAGTGTGCCAGTTAGCTTAAAACGTTTGGTGTCTGGGGAAAGGTACATCTAATTCACTGTACTAGAGCTGTTGTTTTTAACATGGGGTCGCAAGATAATTTCTGGGGGTTGCCAGATGGTTGGGGAGGAATATTGGGGAGGATGGTTGGGGAGAAACATATTTTAGACTGGAGAATGATTTTTACATAAACGTGTGAAGTTTTGGTACATTTCATGTGTTGTATTCAAATAATCAGGAGGTCCTGGAACAAAGAGGGTTCTTTTCAGGTGGGTCAGGGGGAGAGAAAAGTCACAAACGCATCAAAAATCCACAGAGCCCGAGCATCTAGATAGCTCAGTTGGTACAGCGGGCGCCCATATATAGATGTTTACTCCTTGACGCAACATGCCGGGTTTGACTCCGACCTGCGGCCATGTCATTCCCCTTCTCTCTCCCCTTTCATTTCTTCAGCTGTTCTGTAAATAAAGGCCTAAAAATGTCAAAAAAATCAACAGAGGCTGCACTGTAAAAACAACCTATAGAATCTGCTTAATACTGTAAATGTGAGGTAACAATTTGCACTCTATTTGTTTGGATAGATTTCACCACGTTTTGAATAAAGCGTATCTCTAACAACCATGAAACACTAGAAGAAATTCGGTAAAGTCTGGAGCACTTTGGACAAGGCTAGGTGCTAGCTGCTTAAAGTAAACTGTCAAAAATCAGCATGGAGAAGTGCGTAGACAAAGCTGTTTACATAGGTTTGTATCTCTTTCTCTCGTCGTCGAGGGCAGTCGCAAATACCAACCTCATTTTTCTGGGGGGGGGGTCGAGACTCAAAGAGTGAGAAACCCTGTAATAATAAAGCTTTTTTTGCAGACACAAGTATTACACATCATACCGTATAAAAAGGAGATACAAACATACATAATAATACCATATTCACCTATAGGATATACGGGCTATTGCTTCAGGTTGGCACTCTAGTGGACACAAACAAATGACTGGCACTATGGCACCTCGGGACACCAAGCAGAGACCTAATTGCATCATTGTAGGCTACCTTGAGCCTCTGCATACTTTTTCTTCTAGTTGGACCACAGTTGAGCAGTATATAGCAGTGTGATGTAGGTTCTAAACAAAAAGCACTTAACAGACTCAGAGCACATCGCAGTACATCACTGTTGGTAGAGGTCTTTGTCATCCTTCCAGTTATTAGATATAACATGACCTAAATATTTAGTTTCCTCACACACAGCAAGAGGACCATCCAAAAAAATAAAAGGTTGGAAAAAATATACTTTATGTCATAATCAAGGCCGCACTGAGAACACACCATCAGCATCTGCTGCAGCCCAGCACTATATGAAGAGAACAGGACCAGATCGTCTGCAGACATAAGATGATTAACAACAGTGTTGCCCACAAGACAGACAGTTTTAACCTATTTAGCTGATTTGATAATTCATCAATAAAATAGGAGACAAAATACCTCCTTGCTGCACTCCATTACTGACAGAGAATGGAGGCGATACAACATTGTCCCATTTAAAATGAAATGTTTGAAGGGCATACCAAAACACAAAAATTCTTACTAGAAATTAAGGGGCATCTGGCAATTTTACAATCGTTCATGCTTAATTCTGTCAAACGGTTTGCCTTTGTACGTGAACACAATCTCTTTAAGAGCGTAGATACAGGGGTCATGCTTTCTTTTGAACCCAAACTGATTGTCAGAAGTAAGGACATACAGTTCTAACTTTTAACAGTATTCTCTCCAGTACTTTAGACAAGATACTGGCTAGTGCAATAGGTCAAAAATGATCAACACTGTATAGCTTACCAGCCTTGTCTTTGAGCACAGGCTGTAACATCACAGACATAATAGCATTTGGCAGGACACCATGAACGAGACAACCAGTAAAGCACATGGAAAGCAACGGGCAGAGCTTATGGCTGGCATATTTGAGATATTCTGCAGTAATACAGTCCATACCGCAGGCTTTGTTGTTCTCCAACATATTAATGGCATCATAAATATCTGCCCATATCTGATCACATCTGCTGAGAAATCATGTTTATGATTGATTCCAACTGAGTTACTTTTAATACAATTAAAAAGGTCATGGTAGTGCTCATGCCAAAAACGCAACTATTTTTTCTGGGCTAATAATACTTTCAGTATAAGCCGGTAAGGATGTTTTATTGGTATTCATTACTTTGACCTCTTGCCAAAAGTCAGTAAGGTTGTTATTCTGTAGCTTTCTGGCTAGTGAGTCTGCTCCCATTGTGTTTTCATTTTTCTTAATAAAACGGGAGTGCATACTTAACTCTGGCATTTGTCAATTTTTTCATATCTAGCAATACCCCATGTCTAGGCCTGGCTGCCTCTGACCAGAGTTTTAAGGCGTCTCCTGCCTCAGCATACTGATGTTAAGTACCTTACATTTACTTTAAAAAAAGGGTTCACTGGAAACATTGAGACATTTCACAATAACATCATACATGGTAAAGAGTTTTTCATCATGTTGCACATCCTTACAATCATATCTAAGCACATTAGGGCCTCATGAGGGAAGAGCAATATTATTTAAAATACTTTCTGTTCGCAATGAATCTGATCTAACATCATGGCAAGGTAAAGTGGTTAAAATTCCAAGTATAGCGTACACTTAAAGTGATGTAGATCTATTTTAAGGTGGGCCTGCAACTTAAGAGATCACATGCAAATAGACAAAACACAAGCAAATTAAGAAAACAGCTTCATTAATTTGACAAAACATGCTGCAAAAAATGCTGCAAATACACACAACCGAATACATGAACATGCTGTAAATGTAGAAACAATGCAAAAGGCTTTGTACTATGGGTGACCGAGCTTTTAGTTCAGCTGCACCACGGCTCTGGAACCAGCTCCCGAGTGACCTGAGAGCAGTACAGAACCTGGACACTTTCAAAGCTGAACTGAAGACTTTTTTTATTCAGAAAGGCATTTTTGTGCTGATTGTTTTTATTGTTATTATTCTCCTGTGTAAGGCAAGGCAAGGCAAGGCAAGGCAGCTTTATTTGTATAGCACATTTCAGCAACAGGGCAATTCAAAGTGCTTTACACGAAATCAGTTAAACAGATAAAACACAAGTACAAACAGTTAAAAATCATAAACATTAAAAATTAATAAAACACATGAATAGACAGTTAAAAACAAAATAGAAACATTAGGACACATAAAACACAAGAATAAAAGTTACAGTGCAGCATAAGAAATTCAAAGAAATGAGCATTCATTTAAAGAAAGGCAGCATCAAAAAGGAAGGTCTTCAGCCTTGATTTAAAAGAACTGAGAGTAGCAGCGGATGTACAGGTTTCTGGGAGTTTATTCCAGATATGAGGAGCATAGAAACTGAAAGCTGCTTCACCCTGTTTAGTTCTGACTCTGGGGACAGAAAGTAGACCTGTCCCAGATGACCTAAGAGGTCTGGGGGGGTCATAGTGTAGTAGCAGATCAGAAATGTATTTTGGACCTAAACCGTTAAGGGATTTATAAACTAGCAAGAGTACTTTGAAATCAATTCTTTGAGACACAGGAAGCCAGTGTAAAGACTTCAGAACTGGAGTGATGTGATCCAGTCTCTTGGTCTTAGTGAGGACTCGAGCAGCAGCGTTCTGAATCAGCTGTAGCTGTCTGATTGATTTTTTAGGGAGACCTGTAAAGACCCCGTTACAGTAGTCAAGTCTACTGAAGATGAAAGCATGGACCAGTTTTTCCAAGTCCTGTTTACACATAAGTCCTTTAACCCTTGATATATTCTTAAGGTGATAGTAGGCTGACTTTGTTATTGTCTTAAAGTGGCTGTTAAAATTCAGGTCTGAGTCCATGACTACACCAAGATTTCTGGCTTTGTCTGTTGTTTTTAAAATTGTTGTTTGAAGCTGAGCGCCGACTTTTAATCGTTCCTCTTTTTTTCCAAAAACAACCACCTCAGTTTTTCCTTCATTTAATTTCAGAAAGTTCTGGCACATCCAGTCGTTAATTTGTTCGATGCAGTTAGTCAGTTTTTGTATTGGATTATAGTCCCCTGGCGATAAGGTTATGTAAATTTGTGTGTCGTCCGCAGCACTTTGAGATTCTTTGGAATGAAAAGTGTGTTATAAATAAAATATATTATTATTATTATTATTATTAAAAAGAGAAGCACACAAACACCAAAAAACGAAGCGACTCAAAAAGAAAAGCAGACAACACCGAAAACAAATCCAACAAAGAAACTTCCAGATTACACCACGGAAGTTCTCCAGGACTCTAGAGGGAGCTCTAAATGGAACAGCTGGATTTTTAATCACATGGAGACAGAGAGCTCTGCCTTTTTATTAGAGTCGGGTATGGCTACAGCCTGAAGACCTCCTGTTGCATGCCTCCCGTCCTTAGACTATATTAAATTAAAATTATTATTAATATAATATATAAAAGGTCCCATGGCATGAAAATTTAACTTTTTGAGTTGTTTTTTTACGTGAATAAGCATTCCCCCAGCCTGCCTATGGTCCCCCAGTGGCTAGAAGTGGGGATAGGTGTAAACTGAGCCCCGGGTATCCTGCTCTGCCTTTGAGAAAATGAAAGCTCATGTGGACCGATCTGGAATCTTGCCCCTTATGCTAATGAATACAATAACCTTTTCAGCAGATGTCTTACTTACAACACAATGGAGTTAGCAGTTTTGTATTTATATGTGCGGGTGGAATTTATTCAGTTTGATAAATCCCACGGTCTCTACAAAGCTGAAGCTCAAATTGGCTGATTTACAGGGAGGGACTACAAAGGCTGTCTGTTTTTTTTTTTTTTTTTTTTTTTTTTATGAGCAAATTGCTCCACCATATGAATACAGCTTGATCACTTGTTTTGTTATATAACAGTTGTTGTATGATTACAATATTACACTTGAGGAGGCCTACAGTTCAGTGATCTCGAAATTAAACCCTCTAATGTAATATTGCTTAAACAAACGTCAACTTTAAACGCTGATGCAGTTTTAAACCGTTTATTACCACGAGTTTACAGACACGTCTCTGTGACCTGAGCCGAGACACCCACCATACGAGAGAAAACATATCTCAAACATATACTTAATATTTACAGTCTATGACGTCTATGATTAAAAAGCAGTTGCACACCGTTCTGAGATTGAACGTGTCCCGGTTCGCTCTCTCTCTCTCTCTCTTGCTCTCTCTTGTTTTGGGGATTGTCTGCTTTTCTTTCAGCATCCTTTCTATACTTACAGCATGTTTATGTATTTGGTTTTGTTGTGTGTATTTGCAGCTTATTTGCAGCATTTGTTGTCAAATTAATGAAGTTGTTTTCTTAATTTGCTTGTGTTTTGTCTATTTGCATATGTTTTCTTAAGTTGCAGGGCGTTTGCCCCTGTCGGCCACCATACAATGTACCACATATAAATATATGTTTAGCTGCTTCCCCCATCCACAGCAGTACATTGCGTAGCCTCCGTGTTGGTACACCTGCCTGCAAGAAAAATTTAAATATGTTGATAACTCCCCATAGACTATGGCAATATTTATAGGCTATTGCACAGCAAGACACCAACAACCTCTGTCGGTCTTAATAAATGAGTTACTGATGCAGGGGGGAGTGGGGTTTAGGGAGCAAAAGACAGGCAACAAGTTGTAGGTTACCTAGATTGAGTTTTTGATCATGTCAGAATCTATTATTTCATATTTTGTGCTTTTATTTGTCCAACCAGTAAGCTTAAGCTGTCTCTTTATTCTCCTAAAGCTGAATGAGTGTGAATGTGGCTAAATCAACATTTCATTATAATTCAGGAGAAGCTGCATTAACAAAAAACACTCAAACATTGAACAAATACTTTTTAGTAGCATTAACTGTTTAATAAATAAACTTAACTAGATTTTTTAAACTGTTTATTTAGATTATTCTGTATAGCTGGTGAAGCTACTGCTGCTATTACACATCTGGAACGGAAGTACAATAACAGCTCTAAATTACCACCTGACAACCATATCGAAATGTCTATTTCAGTTTATATTAAAAGTGATTGAATAACTGTAATATACGTAGCAGTGTAAAATGAACCCACTGATCCAGGGGTTTGTAATAAAGACATATTTCAGTGGTTATTATTTATACTTAAAAAATAAAATCCGACTGTTCTAATGCTATCAAGCTGTAGCAACCCACTGAGCTGTCTGGAGAAGGCATCCACATCTGGCAGCATAAGTACAGAAAACCGAAAACAAACACATGGAGGATTTGACAAGTGTAAGATGGGTTTTACTGTTGGCACATTTTTAAAATGTCACGGCAAAAAGTTCCATCAGTGTGATAGATCTTTGACTGGAAAAAGGAAAATGTTTAGAATGGTCTGAGGTGTCTTTGCTGTTAACTGTGAGTTAATGTCAGCAATCTTATTAAAAATAATAATAATACAGTTTATTTGTTGGCGCCTTTCAGGACACTCAAGGACATCTTACACATTTACGCTGTAAATGGACTGTTCTTATATAGCGCTTTTCTAGTCTCAACGACTACTCAAAGCGCTTTTACGTAGTACAGACACACACACACATACACATTCATACATTGTGGCCGAGGCTGCCGCACAAGGTGCCACCTGCTCAGATAAACGCTCACATGCATTTACACTCTGATGGCGCACCATCGGGGCAACTCGGGGTTCACTGTCTTGACATGACACTGCAGGGTCAGGAAACAAATCTACCAAAATCTTCTGATTGGCAGGCGACCACTCTACCACTGAGCCAGAGCCACCCCCACTAAAAACAACAATAGAAGCACAACAAATGTCCATCCATCCATCCATCCATCTTCGTCCTCTTATCCGGTATCGGGTCGCGGGGGCAGCAACCCCAGCAGGGGACCCCAATCTTCCCTTTCCCGAGCCACATTAACCAGCTTCCACTGGGGGATCCCGAGGCCAGGTTTGAGATATAATCTCTCCATTTAGTCCTGGGTCTTCCCCGTGGCTTCCTCCCAGCTGGACGTGCCTGGAACACCTGGCTCCTTTCGACGTAAAGGAGCAGCGGCTCTACTCCGAGCACCTCACGGATAACCAAGCTTCTCACCCTAACTCTAAGGGAGACCCCAGCCACCCTCCTGAGGAAACCCAGTTGGGCCGCTTGTACCCTGGATCTCATTCTTTCGGTCATGAGCCAGCCTTCAAGACCATAGGTGAGGGTAGGGATGAAAATTGACCGGTAGATAACAACACAAATGTATCAATAGTATAATCACGTAGTGAGTAAAATCATAGGTATTTAACTAGTACACACAATTATATCAGTAAAATCAAGGTGGATATGGTGAAAGCTCTAGTGTGGTGGGTATGCCAATCTAAACAGATGTTTTTAAGTTGTGATTTGAATTGAGGAAGAGAGTCTAGTTGACAGATGTGTGGTGGGAGAGAGTTCCAAAGACGTGGGGCAGAGCAGCTGATGGCCCTTGCACCCATGGTGCTGAGTCTGAATGATGGGACTGCTAAAAGTGCAACTGTGGGGGAACAAAGTGTTTTGGGGAGGAATGTACGGAATGAGGAGGTCTGAAGGTACTGAAGTTTTATTCAACATTAATTTAAGCAGGTAGGCCGAATGAGAACGCTTTCTGGCCATTATGAAACATAGACGTGCTAGACAACATTCAGTTACACATTAAATATGCAAAATATAAACACAGAAATAGGGAAGCAGAATAATTTTGTAATTACTCCGGTGGGACACAAGAAGCCAGTGGAGCTGTGGTGGGGTGTGATGTGGTCCGTTTATCTGGTGCGGGTGATACGCTGGGGTGCAGAGTTCTGGATGGATTGGCAGCGATTGAGATATTTGAAAATAGATATTTGAAATGGCAGTTGAAAACTACTGTTGAGCACTACCTAATAACTACTGATAACAGAGCCTTTAAACCCAGGCAATGGTGGTTCCATAATAGGATTTGGTGTTCTGTGGTGTTCCATTATCAAAAATCCAGCCTCTCTGCGTTAAAATAACACTTGATCATAAGCTGAGCTGATTATTCACAACATTTTGCTATTACACGAAAGATTGCTTTCTAATGAAATATGTATGTCCTGGACTGCATTTCCATTAGTCTTTTTGAATGAGTCATCATCAATCATCCACAAGCATAAGGGGGGAGGAAAATGCAAATCGTGCTCCAGATTCACCGTGTACAAACCTTGAGGACACAAAGTATCAAGTGCCATGTCAAATTTTTTTTTTTTACTTCAGATTTAAATCCTGACTTTTAGATAATGCAGGGTTAGTTTTAGTGGTTGGAGGGTTAAATTTAGGCAGAACATAAGTGCTGATACTGGGTCAGTGCTTGAAGAGTAATTAGGATGAGAAGTGAAGAACCTCTACACAGAGCCAATCATCTGCCAGAAAGACGGTGGCCAACTTTGTGTCTTTTCTCTTTCTTCTTTTTCTTCCACCACCTCTTCCTTCTTTTTAAATTCATTCATCATCACCATCAAGGCTTTGTCTCTCTTTTCTATATTAGTCTATTTTTTCAATTTAATTTAATTCTCTCTTTCTCTATATTACTCTCTTCTAGCCTATTCTATTCTATGAGCTGTATTACGGTTACACTATTTTATTTTACCTGATTCTTTCAACTGTCTCATTCCGTGTTATTGTATTCTATTGTCATAGTCTGTTCTATTTTGTCTCATATTTTGTTCTGTGCAATAAATAATCCAATTCCAATTCTATCTTGTCCATGTGAGAGGAGTGTGTATCATACATCTACACAGAACAAACAACACATGTTTGTGTGTTGACTATTATTTCCCCCTCACCACTAGATTACATTTTATATTGTCAACATCTAGCATGTGTGCGTGCGTTTGTGTGTGCGTGCGTGTGGGGGTGTGCGTGTGTGCGTGTGTGTGTGTGTGTGTGTGTGTGTGTGTGTGTGTGTGTGTGTGTGTGTGTGTGTGTGTGTGTGTGTGTGTGTGTGTGTGCGCGCGCGTTTTAAAGAAAGGGAATGGAAAAAATGGGATGCAGAGTATTTGTGTATGCTGCTGTTTGTTTGTGTGTGTGTGAGTGTGTGTATTCCAGCGTATTGCACCTTTTTTATTATCCTATCTCCTGTCTGACAATAGCAGCTGTTGAACTGCGGGCCTGTTTACTTGACCAGCTGTTTGTACCTGTTCTAATATTCCTCCGAGCTGCTGGAACGTGCTCATAAATGGAGCTCGGAGGTTAAAAAGCCGCAGTGAGACGGTTGATGGATGCTGCCTTCGCAGCAGGGGCTCACTGCTGCACAAACCAGAGTGCCTTTAAAGGACCTTCTCAACAGAGAATGTTGCCTTTGGTGCCACAGTGAAATATATTTGTACGCTGTTTGCTCTGAAAGGCAGTTTATTTTGAGTGTTCATTCATTCCAAGTTCACCAACAAGTCTCATTTGTCTGCTTTTCAAAAAAACAAGCTTTTAAAAATGATTCTGATATGCAGGGTGCAATTTGCCGGGGAGGGGATGAGTCCTTCTGTTCGGTCTAGATATCCCTGCATCCGCTGAATTATTTTTATCCCCGGTGGGGACTAAATGTATCCGCCCCTTAAAGTGATCAATGGTGCTTCACCAATAGACATTATGTAACTTAAATAGAAGTATTTTAAACTAAGTAAAGCACTGTAATGTGAACAGTCTATGATGCGATAGAAACAAAAAAAATCCGCAGCAGTTGCTGGTTGTATTTAGCAGCTACAGAGCTCCGGGACGCCGGCTACCCACGACAGTTGTTTCGCCGCCAAAAGGTAACGGCGAGCCGGCTACAGGCACCACCAGATGACGGTCCTTTCAGAAGCCATCGTGGTTGAGTTTAGCCAGAAAAAGTGAGCGTCATGCAGTGATGACAGTTAAGTTTAGGCACCAAACATATTTATTCTGTTTAGGAAAAAGACTGTAGTTTGGATTAAGACATTCCCGAGGAACGAACAAGCGGGTGAAAGTATTTTGTTTTGGCTGCAAATTTGAACTCCGCTCTCCGGCTTGAAAGCACTATATCCATGGTATTGCAAGGGGGATTTAATTATTGCATTTTTTTCATGATTGAAAAAAAAAAACGATCTCAGATTTTTTCACAAATCGCACCTTGTTGACATGTAACCCCTGTGGTAAAGGTGAGGCACCGAAAATAGTTTAATCTGGTTGAACTGCATATAAAGGTTGTGGTCATCATGGTATGGTTATAGTTAGGAAAAGGTTGTCTTCATTGAAAGCAGGTAATACACAGACAGGACACAGGTAGACAGGACAGAAATAGTGGTCTCAGCTGTGGAAGTCAGACGCTTTGTACAAAAAGCCAGCTATCAAGTTTCATTTAGGAACTTTATCTTTTAAATACTGAGGGAGAGGTAACCCCAGGTTTGGCTGTTTGAGGAAATAAAATGTCATTTCAGGACAGTCACCACAAAAAGGTCAATTGTCAGGAAAGAGCAGTTGATTGAACTCAAAGGTTATCTACATTTTTTTTTAGAGTTGTGATAGTAGAGAGAAAAGTGAAAAGATGAACCAAAACAGCTTTTCATAGTTTTATTTTGTTTCTGTTGACTTTGAATGAAGTGCATTTTATGATGCTAAAATTACTGTTTAATGATGGAGTATGGTGGTTTTAGCGAACACAATCTCGCGGATGTTTTTTATTAAGAAAAAGTATCTTACTCTTTAACAGAAAAGTCAACCTCCTTAGAAAACCTTTCTATAATGTTGTGAGACACTATATTAAACAATATTATTCTGAGCTTGTCAGTGGCAAAACAAGTACTTTTGTGAAAGGAAATACAAACTGCACAATTGCCCTATAAACTTACGTTGTAGCTTGTTTCACCGCTGCCAACTGCAGCGATCTCGTTTAATACAGGCCATTGTCAAAGATTGTTGTTCCTATCAGTCCCTTAAACACAAAAACATAGGAAAGAAAAAAACCAGTAGTTTTTTTAAAGCCGCGTTTTGTTGTTGTTTTGGTGAGTATAGTCTGAAATTCTTGTCTCTCAACCAACCATCAGTGGGCTTTGGTCTGCACCTTTGTGCCCATTGGTTGGTCCCAGTTCTCCGCATGTTGTCACTGTCCCCATCTGCAACGAAGCCAGAGGCCAAAACATCTTCAGTGATTTCAGGGACGTGGTCCTTGTTTTGGTAGAGCACACCATTTGCCTTTTGTCCTTCAAGGGATCAGTAAAATGTCCACAATATCACAATCAAGTATTGTAGGCTGAAAGCCATGAAATGTTCTTGAGCACATTTAATGCTGAAGGTTCAACACTTCATTTTATTGACACCATGGCCTTTGCTCTAGTACCACCAACATTTTTGACCCCATTGGTAAAACTTTCAGTAGAAAAATCATCTGTTTGTTCCATCCCACACTTTAATTTAGTGATGTGCAATGAACAGCCTCAAAGGCCACAGAAGAGGTTTTTTTTCTTCTTTCTTGTTAAAACATTCTGCAGAATAATCTGAATAATCACACCTTTTTCACTGCAGGTTGATGCAGAAAAACATCAACATTAAAGGGGTTTATAGTTATTTGTCAGTATTAATTAATCAGAATTTTAGTCACATTCAAAATCAGATTAATCGTATTACTCTTATTTTATTACAAATTATTTTTGTCTCCAACCTAATACTGAAAAGTTTCACAAAAATGTCATTGGCATGAGTTACTGTAATGCTTTCTCCCCACATAAGACCCATCAGATCTCTAAATGGAGAAAATATTAATTACATGTCGATAATTTATCCGTTATGTCTACAACTAACTGAATAGATTTACTCTGTTGGATTGAACACAAAAAAGCGTCAATTCTAGTTCTCCAGTGGATTTGTTGTCTTGAAATGTTATTTTGCAGCAGAGAAAAATCCGCAAAACAAATGAGAGACTTTAGGACAAAATTAAAAATTCTTGAAAGGCTTTTTATTTAACACAAATATCAGAGACAGACCAGATCTCTTGTAAGTCTTCTGCAGAGTTTGAGAGATTCTGCTGTTAGCCTAAAGATCACAAAGTCTGTGATAATGACTCTTTTCTAGCCAGTCTTTGAAGAGACCAAAAGCATAAGTAATAAGCATAAGTTTTTTTTTTTAATACTCAATTCCCACTGGCTTCATCTATTTCATTGTTTTCATGTTTCAAATGCCCCAGCAAAATGTCCAGAAAAGTTCAAAGTAGTCCAGAGGAAAAAAAAGGAAACCACATGTTATTACGCAATTCTTCAGGTACATATTGGTTTTCGTTTTAGCTGCCCATCCTTTGATGTCTGCTGTGACTTTATTAACCTCCAGAAGCAATGCTTTTCTCTTGCATACGTGGCTGCAAGAATTTGCACAAGGGATCTTCTGATGTGTTGAAAATAAATGCCAACAAATAAGAATCACATTAAAGGCCAAACACCTACGAAGAATCATCACCTTATAATTGTATGGTGGACATTTGTAAAGTGTTTATTTCAGTGTGATTTAATGCCAGTATTTTGACTTGATTTAATAATTGAATTTAGTGTTAACATGAAATCCATGGTGCACAAGGTGATGACCTAATTTTATGCCTTTGGGTCTCTGAGTCCCTTTACGAACCATAAAATTTCACTCATGCCTAGTCACTGCAATCCAGTGCATATTTATTAGGCAATTTCACATGGCAAAGATATTCATCGGTGAGCAAGAGCATGAATCATATCTCGCTGACCCCCCTTACACAGCTTTCTGCTGAACTCTGATGGCATCTGTATCCAAGCAGATACTCCAGATCAAGATTGTTACTTTGATCACGTAGGAACATCTTTACTCATTAGTTTTTGCAGGAAACCGCTGGAGAGATTTTTTATTCTTATAGCTCACTTTATTGCCTGCTGGAATTCTTTTTTTCCATTTGCCTTAAAAGATTGTCTAGTGTATGGTTGAATTGTTTTTTAAATTTAGTTTTTAGGAGAAATCATTTTGAGCAAGATGAAGAAATCCTGCACAGTTACTTGAAAAATAACACTGAATGATACCCATCACTTAAAGCTGCTAAGCTCTCATAATGTGACAACTTTAAAGCACAGTATATGTGCATTAGTGTAAAAATGTGTTTTCTGGGATTATACGGAAATATTCTGTGCATATACCTACACTCACAGTTGTTTTTTGTGCTTTTAAGTGTGTGTGTGTGTGTGTGTGTGTGGTGTGTGTGTGTGTGTGTGTGTGTGTGTGTGGCTTGTCACTTAGTGAATGACTAAGTACATCTAATCACAGCGCAGCCGGCTGCAGATATCTGAGGAACGTTCATCACAACAGAGCTGGTAGCCTAATCAAATCAAGGTGATGGGGAGACGCTAATTGGTGGAGTTTAAATTGCAAATTTGAAGATGACAGGATGATTGTTCTTATCACACGTTTATTTTTTTTTCATTCTGCTGTTTTTCACTGAATCTTTGCTCTAGTTTCTTGATGTGTTCCTGAAATTTGAAGATACAGTTGTTGGCATGGATGATTCCTTAAGCCACTGATGTTTTTTGAAGTACAAAGCAATCCCAAGCCAATACTGTTTATGTGTTAAAGTAAAAAAAGAAAAATTACAGGCTTGATTTTAACATTGAGTTGTATGTTACCTCATTTCCACAATCCACATTGATATTTAAAGCATTAATCATTGATATCTTTGGCTAATTGGGGTCAGCAAAGATTGGATTCTTGGTAGTTAATTAAAACTAATGGAACTGTTGAGGACAGGGGTCTGGCCAGTATCCACTGCAGAATCTGATGCTGGCGGTGAAAAAGTGGCAGAAGTCCTTCCCTAGGAGGGAGTATTCCCCGGGCCGGCAGAACTAATGACATCCTGAGTTCCTACTGAGTTCCTGTATCATTCTGTTCTAATCCAAATTAATCCTCCTCAGTGTACACTTACAAAATGCACTTATTAAATGTGGTATTTATGATTTTGAACAATTGGCACAATGACTGAATCTTTGATGTTTTAACAGATCTTGGATAAAATGAGTAAAGTCTGGCACTAACCAATGGGTGTTGATCCTTCGTTGCTCACCAGTGATTAAAGATTGATTAGAGAATAACGCACAGGCTAAAGGTTGGATGATCTTTGATATTTACTCAGTTGTTTGAGTGCTAAAAGCAAGCTGCTGAGACCTGCTGTGTGTCCGATGTTATCAAAAACATCCAAGAACCAGAGCCCAAAAGGGAACATGAACAACTTTACAACCTGATGCCCTTGACTGAGTCGGACCTGAAGCAGTTTCAGAGTTCCTTGTAAGCCCAGTCACTTGTTTACGCCTATCTGAAAGCAAAGAGCTAGTTGGTTTTTTGCGGGTCTATTGTGGCATCAGTGTCTTTGTCATGCTCTGGTTGTGTCAGACAGCAGGTGTCAGAGGAACCCACTTGGCCGTGCTACTCTGTCAACACTTTGGATTTTCACCTGTTCATATGAATCTAAAGTGACTGCAACCAATCTGTAGGTGCATTTGGGAATTTACAAGCAGGTGTGTGTGTGCGTGTGTGCGTGCGTGTGGGTGTGTGGATGGAGGGTTTGGCAGCATATCAGTGAATAACCTTGGCTGTTTTTGAACTGACAGTGACACTATACACTACACAATGATACGTATTCATTCTTGGCAGATGCCCAGTGGTGGTCATTTACTTAAGTATAATTATAAGGTACCTGTACTTACTTGAGAAGTTTAATTTTATGCTACTTGATACTTCTACTCAACTACATTTCATTTCCCTACATTTATTTGACAGCTGTAGTTCCTAGCTAGTTAATAGTTATTCGTTTCTAAATTTGCCTGTGACCCCTGACAATAATTGTACGTTCATGGGAATCGGAAAAACATGTTTCCCAGTGAAAACGACATCATTCCCATCACTTCATTTTGGGATCAGAGGTGGGAAACTAACTCTAGCAGTTAGAAAAATAAGGTGATCACGGGGGTGGTCCCTGATATTTCCAGGTGGCATGAACGGACCATAAGTGTCCAGCTGATGCTATCTTTACATACAGGTTTAAACTTCATCTTAATATCCCAAAGAAAAGGTTTTCTAGTCAGGGATTAAACACATGGATTACAAGAAGGCATGATTGGCAACTTCCAAATAGTTGTAGTTGATGCATAAAAGCAATATAAAAAAAAAGAAGAATATTATAAATATTACAACTTATGCCAAGCCCGTTATGTTCAACATCTGTTGAAGCCAAAGGTTAGCTGGAACACTTCTCTACCACTGTAAGTCTAGAGCAGAGTGTGTCTTTGAGACATTGTGTGAACTGTATGTGAGCTATATTTATAATGCAGATGGTGACTCACAGTAAATAATGAGCATGGACAACAACACTCAATTAATGAGTAGTTCTGTTTATCTGGGTTTTGTAGCACCAGGATTCTTTGTTGTTCATACAGTGTTTTTTTGTCAAATTGTTTAACCTAATAAATCTCACAGCTATTCATGGTGTAATAGGAATTAACATTTTGTTTTGTTATGGAAACAATGACGCAGGCGTTTTCTGGGTTGTAATCAGATGTAGCGCAACCTCCTCGCTCGCGAAATTTTGTCAGAAATTACAAAGGATTGCACATCAAAGGACTATAACTGCACAAAGAACATTTGCGCTTCACACACGCGTACACACACACACACACACACACACACAATTATGAAAAAGGGAGCGTGAGAAAAAGTGGAAGTGAATATATTTAGAAAGGTGTTAATATTGAATGGAAGTTCGAGCTCAGCAGTGAATAAAGCCATTATTGTGCTAATGCACTGTAGACCGGCTTCAGCCCAGTATGGAGACACCTGTTCTGTTCATTCGAAGCAGCCCACCAAGCAGACAGTGACAAAACAATGAGACAGAACAGTCCATTCATCCTCCAGCTGGGACAGGATGGTCCTGACTACAGAGGTGCAGAAATATTAAATATGTTTTAAATGAATAATAAAGGCATTTCATGCAGCATCTGAACATCAATAACTCATCTCCACATTCATTATGAATTGTTGAATTATCTTGTGACCAAACCAACTGTGATAAACCCCTTCCTGTCTCTTTTTCTGCTTTAACATTTATAATTTAATAGGACATTTGATAGGTTTATTTTTATAACAGAAAGTTAGCTGGATACCAGTTACAACTCGGACGTCACAACCAACCAGACCGCTGTGAGGAGAGTCTTTTCTTGTCTGGGACAGTTGTTGTATGTGATAAAAGCTTCTACTGCACAGGGTTTGAAATTTCTACCCAGGCCTGACCACCAACTAAGATTTTCAGCCCAAACCCAGGCCAGTATTTTAATACAAATTTACAGTACTTTTTCTCTTGAACAATTACACATACATTGTTGATCTTCTAGCCCACTGGTACAAGGGTCAACCTCTGTTTTGAACCTTGCTGCAAAACCAGTTGCCCAAAAATAAAGTTGAAGTTGAAATATTTTAGAAGGTCAGAGTGGCTGGGCTTCCACTTCCCAACAATCCCAACAACCTGCGCAGTGTTGATGTACTCATATTGATGCCATCCACATTAAGTAACATCTTTAAGATATATTTCAGTCTCTGATAGCAAGGAGGAAATTAAAGCGATGGCGCCATCATTGCCCACTATCTTGTCCTGCAGCCTAGGTTAGCGACTACATACTGTAGCCTTAACTTTTCTTATAATTACGATATCCTGTTCTTGTAATTATAGCAAGTTTGTGGTGCAGAGAGAGAGGGAAAGGCTTCCGTGAGTATGAAGTATGCAGTAACGTTATAACTGTGAACATTATGAGCGTATGATGTAATTTGCACCTAAGTGTTCCGAAAACCCGGTGAAAACCTTTGAAAGAACTACAGCTGTGTGCCACATACGGCGGTGTTGGGTGAAGAGGACAAGATGCAATGGGACTTTACTTCTAAGGGATCTCAGGGATCCACAGGAACTGATGTAGCAGAGGTTGTAGCGCCAAGTGGCAGGTTATAAGTAATGAATGTGAACTTTGGTCAGGCAGGCTCCCCATGTAGCCCTGGGTCCATTAGGGAACTTGGATGGAAAGCACACACGCATGCACACACGCACTCACGCACAAACACACACACACACACACACACACACACACACACACACACGTGCGCTCGATATGGAAGTAAGACTACACATTCTTTTTCCATTAGTGTCTCGGCTGTCTCTCACTCTGCCTGAACTAATTAATCTGTAGCTGCTCGCCTTTCTTCTCTTCAGTTTTAACACAGATGACTCGTTTGTGTTCTGTCTTTTGTTATCCTTCCAGCTTTGTTTTTACCCTTTTTGTTTTCTGAGAGATGTGTTCATTTACAGACACAGCAGCCACAGACCCTTCTGGTTCTTCGCCTTTCTCCATCCATTATTTTAGTTGCTTCTTTTCATTGACATGACACTGGGACAACTCATACATCCATCAAAGCTAAATAAATAGAGAACAAGATCGACCTATTGAGAGACGATCAGATTCCTGCAGTGTTACTCTTCATTTAGTATTGTTATCCATTTCCATGAGTGGCCACACGCAGGATTTGATCACATCCATAAATCATTACGGCATTCATTTTTCAGTACCGTCATTATCATAAAACATAGACATAAAAGAGAAAAATTAAAACACCAGTGTCCTGTATTTAAATTGCATTTTACACTGTGTACCTTCAGGATGGATTTTGCAGGAAAAATGCTGAATTTCTTGAGGAAACGTATTTAATGTGAGACCCTCAAGGGACGGTTGTTATGAGCAAGGTAAACAGAGCTAGAAGCCACATTCAGTTTGTGAAAGGAAACAAAAGGTTGTGTTGAAGTTCTTAGAAAGGTAAAAGGGAAACCACTATTGTATGATTGAGGTCTTCAATCATCTCAAACAACATTCTTATTTGTTACAGTTAAAAAGGGTACATTTTTAACATACAAATGAATTAATATATGTTTAAGCACGACTGCTATGCCAGATACATACCCTACATTTGGAAGGAAACATAACTGGTGTCAATACAGTATATGCCATTTTTTTTGTCCACTGTTGTGTAAATTTGTCTTAAACTACACATGAATGTGTACATGTGTTTTGTTCATTGGTAATGTTTTCTTCCAGTCCGAAAGGGTGGCATCTTTAATACTAAAGAGAAGTTGTAGGGAGGAGGTTGAGGTTTATGTTCTGTGATCCACATGTTAGGTTTAGGGTACTAAAAAGAATGGTTAAGGTTTGGTGAAAATCACGGTAGGTAAAATATTCAACCACAACCACAACTTAAGTTACCGATACATAACCACCACGGTTCAAATACACTTTTAGTATCCTTCATTTTCACATAATTTTTGTGGGATTCTTTTACTGGAAAATATTTAATTCATGGTTATTGGTATTAATGGTTTTATTTGGTTGATAGCATGATGCCACCTGGATTTTTGCTGTCTTTAGCCTACATCAAACTTTATCGTTATGTCAACAGTTGGGTGTGATTTGATGCCCTCCTTTTCATAATGTCAAATAAACCAAACAAAACTATTTAAATGTTAATCATGTTTTAGTTGCCAGGACTGGAAACAAATAAAATACATTGGCATTTAACATTTTGCAGATATGTTCAGTGGCAGTGAACAGTTTTAAGCTGACTGTATGAACATTATTGTCTCGAAGACGAAGTTGCTCTGATGTAGTTTTTCTCCCTTTTTTGTTAAAGTGATTTTTTAGTTGTTTCCTTACCAGCCTGATTTACTTTGACTGTACTACCCCCACCACCTCTCTACACTGTACCAATCTCTTATTTTGTCTCACTGTTGGCAGAGAATATACTTCAGTAAAGTGAGAAGTAGGCCAGACTGGGATCAGAGCCAAGGGAACCTCAGAAGCTCAGTCCATGTGGAGTTGGTGGGGTTAAAACAAATCTGTAGTTTCATCTCAAGTTTGAGACCAGTACCCGAAAACCCAGGGTAAAGGGATTTTGATGAGTATGCCGTTTGTTGAACTGGGGGAATAAAAGTTTTAAGGGAGTAAATGAACCGAAAAATTTAATGGTTAGGAATTTTACTCTTACTAACCCCCCCCCACCCCATCCCCCCCCCCAATTAAGAGACTTAGTTGGGCTGATTTTGAGGGGGTCCCAACTAAACCTCATTTTACCCACTTACGGGTAATCCCAGTGGGATTTGAAAGGGGGTTTGGCAAATCCTTGGACAGGATCAAAAAGCATGGGAGGATGTAAAACAGTTTATAGTCTGTTTTATTCCTCGTTATAAAATTTGTCCTAACCTGACCGAAAAACTTGAGCGGGGGGGGAAACCATCCCCCCGCAATATTTTTAAATATTGTTTAGGAGAAAAGTTTTTTGGGTAGGAAAGGGTTTTAAAATAATAAAAAAAAGAGAAGTGCAGGGTTTGTGGTCAACCAAATAAAAGTATTAAGAGTGTCTTAGGTTTGGGGAGCCTTGCTGATATCTGTAAACTCTTTTTTCCCCTTTGTCGACTAAAATATTTTGTTTTTTGTTATGTGGAGGAATAAAGTTTCCTCTTTTTTGATAGTATTTGACATAAACAGACGGGGAGATGACAAATATCCAATGAGATTATTTCCTATTTTATATGGTTTTTCCTGCTTTAGTTGGAACCCGACTTGTGAAATGTGCCCCTCATTGTCTTTTTAAAGGGGCTTTTAATTTCCGATTTAAAAAATGCTTGTAAATTTCAGCCCAAAATGAATGAAAATGTGTTCTCGGGTAGTCCCCAGGGGAATTAAAAAAATTTTTTTATATACACCTTTTCGAGAGGAAAGTGGAAAATTTAAAATCCCTGTCAAGAAAGCTTGAGTTGAAGGCCAACTGTATTTTTGTTATCCTCTCCAAAGCACTGCATGTTTGAGCTCACATGAAAGGCTGCATGTTAAGCCTTTACGCATGCAGTACCTTAATTTGTTTCTCTAAACCACACACAAGCTGCCACACCCCTTCCCCAACACCCCTTTTTGGGGTTAAAAAACCATTGGCAGAGACCGCCCCAAAACCCTCTCCCCTCAGCGACGGGTTAACTTTAAGGGCTTTCATTTACTTTGTTCCCCTGCTGAAAGTGTTTGCGAGTTACGTTGGGGAAATTGCGTGCCGTACCTGAGGCTTTATGATTGACACAGGGAAAACAGACTTTAAGGTGTTTTAAAAAAAGGGGAGAAGAAATAAATTTGGAAAAAAAAACAAAAGGGAAGGAATCAAAAGGAATTGTTAAAAATTTGCTCCTCACTTTCTTTTGCTGGATTTCCCCCCCCTTGCATTAAAAATATTTTTATTAATGCATAAGTTTCACATCAATTTTTTAGGGGAAATTAGTAAAAGAACTATCCAACTGTTCTAGATTTTTTAATAATACAAAAAAAACCCCCCTCTACAAAAGGAGTTAAAGCGTCTGTTTTCCTAAAACTGTAATGAAGGGTTTATCGTGGGTTACAGGGGCCAAGCTCAATCCCTTACACCATTATTACTTTATAAAAATCCATGGAAAGAAATTTTGGGTTTTGATGTTGGGGCAAAATTTCTCTGGGGGGCGTCCTTCTAGAAAATGCATTGGGTAATGTTATGGAGCCCGGGCCCCAAACAATGTTTTTTTTGAAAAAATGATGAAACAAAGGAGGAAGGAAAATAACGTTTGCCCGAAAACTTTACCCCTGTAGGAATGCACTGGTGGAGGAGAGGTCAAAAAAAGCATTTGGGGAGGGGGTTTGTTTTTTGTTTTAAAACCCCTAGCTATTGGTTTTAAACCCGACATGACCACGACTTTTTCCCAACCCAACCCCTTGTACATTATTATTATTACTATAATGGTTTTAAACAGACAAGTACCCCTAACCCCGGGGAATATCATTTTAACCCAAAACCCGGGCCTTTGCTTTAAAACCCAACACAAATGTCACATTAAAACAAGAGTTTTTTCGGTTTTTAAAGGCACAACACAGAGATACAAAGTTCCCGCTGAGGAAAAGAGCGGCCCTGTTTTTTGGCTTTGGGGGATTCATTTTTGGGATTAGAAAAGATCATACGGGCCCCAGATAGTCTTGGGTTTGAGCGGGCGGCCCCAAAAAAAAGGGTTTATCCTCGACTACGATCTCGATCTGCGCCCCTTTCGATTCATTTCCCTCTCTTTTCCCCCTTTTGCCTTCAATTCCTTTTTAAAGGCCCCAAATATCCAAAAGATCTTTTTTAAAAAATAAATAATTAAAAAATAAAGCATATCCCAAAGGAAAAAACAAGAAACGGGTTATTTTTTAAATTTTTTTCATTGCATGGGGTTTTTTCGTTTATTTTTAAACACGTGGGAAAAAGGAAACACTGCAAAGATGTGAGGGGGTGACTGCATAAAAACAGTGCTCTGTCAAAACTACTTAAAAGTTCTCCTTGTGGTTTTAAAAAAAGTTTCAAAATTGGGAGCAAAGCTCCAGCAATAACAAAACGCTCTGTATTTAATAATGTGTTTTTAAAATGTTCGTTTTATGACAAAATTATGAATGATCAAGAAAACGTGATTTGAAAGTAAAATGTTTTTTTAGTAGCTTGTCTACAGATACTTTATGAATAGCTCAAAGCAAAGTTTGTAAGGATTAATGCCATTTATTTATCCAAACTGTCCAACTTGGTTCTTTTTAACAAAACTAAATTCGAACCAAGCTTCTAAAAGAAATGGCTCGGCAGAAAGGAACAGAAAAGAGTGAAACAGTCAATTATCTTTGCCATTATACTATATATTGTCAGGCAACAGTTTTGATGTACTGCTAACAATTTGGCAGAGATTATTTTCATATTTTATGTGTTGATGTTAAAATAATTATGCAAACAGAGCACTTCTCCTCTTCTCGCCTTTCCTTTATCTCTTCCTGTCAGTGTAGCAGTATCTCTTCAGACTGCTACACCTCAGCTTCCTGCTTCATATGGGTGTATGTAATAAAAAGAAATCTCTGATTTCTGAGGATGTCCTCTAATGACTTTGCATCTGTTTAGACAATGTGAAACTTCAGTTATGTTGTGTTTCCACCAAGCAGTCCAGTTCAGTTTGTTACACATACTGTAGGAATACCTGGTACTTTTTTTGGTACCACCTTGGTCGAGGTTCAAAGCGACACTATACTTAGCCGATTCTAAAAGGCGGAGTCTGGAGCTGTAGACCACTGATTGGTCCAAAAGAACCGTCTCCACTAGCTTGATACTGGATATCCTGAACATATAACCAATCTACCGCCAACAACGACCACAACACAGATTTAAAAAACGTTGTAGCCTGCTAAACTACAACGTACACTAAGTATGAACTGCAGATGTCCCTTGGTTGCAATAAAAGGACTGCGGTGCCCGCTTTGGAAGTGATTCCCCCCGCAGTTTTCCTTGGGCATCGTTTTAACCAATAAATTTAAAAATACACCTACTTTGGGAAAATACTATCTGTAGGAAAAAAAAAAAGTATTCTTTGCAAAAACATATTGACCCAAAAACCAGCAGAGTAAAAAGTTTACATTTTAGATATGTTTAGTGGGAAGTCATCAGAGATATTTAATTAAATTTTGGCTCCGTTGAATGGAAATTTAAAAATTTAAAATTGTGAAAATTAGTGCGATTCTTTTTTTGGCATAGCCATTTCCAAACATTCAAATGGCATTAAAAGGGGAACTGTGGTTCAGCTAGCCCCTTGGCCCAAATAAGAAAATGAAGGCCCCTTGGGAAAAAATAGCTCAGCAAACAAAAACACTGGGGAAATGAGGGGACCCAGACTTAAACCAAAAAATCTGTCAGAAAGGGTAACGGTGACATTGGGGGGGCAGCTACTTTTCCACACATGCCCTTCCCCCCAAAATTTCCCAAAAGAAAAATTGGGGGGGGTTTTTACAAAAAATCCCAAAGTATTTTTTTAATATCTCACTTCTTTGCCCCCCCTGTCAATGGGCCTTTAAACATGTAACAAAGCCATCCATCAGAGCAATTTTTCCCGTTCATTCCCAACCATCACTGATCTATTTTACTTACGCTGTTTCCCAATTAAAAAACCCCCGGGCTCCCCTTTTTTTAATGTATCTCTCTTTTTCCATTTCACCTGTTCCCCCCCTCCTTTTTTTTCTTTTTCCGTTTTTACAGTCCATCACGCCTCTTTTTCCCCTGAAATCACACACACACACACACAACACCCCCAAAAACACACAAAACCCCCACACACCAAAACAACACACACACACCACAAAAACACACACCCCAAAACCCCACACTTTTCCTTTAAATTTCCCATCCTTTTTAAAATCTTTTTTCTTCTTTTCCCTTTGGAACCTCCAGGAAAACCACGGTTGCTTTTTATTTAATCGGCTAATTTCCTCAAAAAACCCCTCCTAATTTTTGGGCCTTTTTAAACCGGGGTCGCTGAGACATTATCACATTTTTTTCCCTTAGCCCCGTTTTTTTTTTTTAAGGGGCCCATGGCATGGTGCCCCTTTGGATTTTTTTTATATAGACCTTAGGGTCCCCTAATCCCGGTATTGAAGTTTTTTTTCCCCCAAAATTCCCTTTGGTTTGTAGAAAAAGCCACTAAGCCGGCCCCCAATGAGCTTTCCCTTACCCTTGTCATTTCTTTCGGGGGGGGGGGGAAAAACCCCCTTTTTTTGCTCTTTTGAAAACCAGATGTCTCCCTCTCAGGGGTGGCCCAAAAACCCTCTGGGCGGGCCCAAAGCAGAAAAGGGGAGGCCCATCGAGCTTTCTTTTTTTCCTCAAAGAAAGGGGAAACCCGGGGCTGGGTTTTACACCCCCACCTTTCTAGCCATTGGGGCCCATAGGCAGGTTTGGGGAAATGCTAAAAATTTTTAAAATACCTGAAGTAAAAATTTCATGCCATTTTTTTTTTTAATCCCTAATTTTGAACACTCATACGCCAAAATTTAAACACTGCGGCCCTTTCCCCCTTTTTTGGGGCCCTGGTTTAAAACCCTTTTAAAGTTTTTTTTCCTTAAAAAAACCCCCAAAACCACCCCTTTGAAGAAAAATTTTCTTTGCACGAGATAGAAATACATTTTTTTTTTGGGAAAAGGAGCCCTTTATTTACGAAAAATAAAAAAGGAACCCAATTTCGGAAAAAATTTTTTTCCTTTGAGGATGCATCATAAAAGCAAATTTTTTCTTCCCATAAACCCCTTTTAAAGCGCACCTCACTGGGTTTAAACCCCCATGAGATTGGCCGGGCTGGGGCCCGGGGACTGGCCTTTGGGGATCATTTTGGGGGAATTCCCAGTTTTCCTTTGGCCACTTTTTGGGGCCATGTGTCTGCCCAAATTTTAACCCCCTAAAGACCCACTAGATCCGCCCATATCGAAAAACATTGCTTTTTTCCCATGAGGCGGAACGGTCAAAATTTAACTTTGGGGACAAATAAAACCCAAAACCTTTCTAAGAATGCTTTGGGTGTAAACCATGCCCCTTCCAACTTGCAACACCCCCTGCTTTTTGGGAAAAGGTTGAAATGTTTGTGTACACATGGGTATTTTGGGTTGCACCCCCTTTGTTGTCCTGGGATTGAAAACCTGGTTTTGTGTGTGTCTGCCGCTTTTTGGGAAAGGGCTAATAATTTTTTTAAAAGTTGGCCCAAATTTTTGGGGAAGGAAGGGGCATTGAAATTTTCAAAGGGGCCCCTTGAAAACCTCATTTAGAAAAAAAAAAAAGGAGGCTTTGTGAAGGGGTGTGGGGTATTGGCTGGACTGTTTGTTGATTCCCGGACGTTATATCCGGGTTCACCCTTTCCCTGCGGTGTTCTATTTCATGAGATTGAAGTGGTGCGGTTTCCCGATTTTTAACTTGCCAACAGAGCTCACGGAAAGCAAGTGTTTCAATCTCCATGGGGGGAACATGCTGTAATCTTTATTTGTTTTTTTTGGGAAGGCCGGGCCCAACAACCTTAAGCTATTTGCGCAGAAAAGGGCCGGGTTTAAATTTCCGCAGGATGTTAAAAGGGGAGGGGGACCCGTTTTTGGGCCCCTCTCAGGGGGGGAGAAAGAGAACTAGTAAAAGGAAAAATATAGAAAATTTTTTTCCCTTTTAAAAAACCCTTTGGAAAGGATTTGAACTCAACACGGGTTCAAAATATGTGCTAAAAAACCCCAAACAAATGAGCATTTTTCAAAACAATTTTAAAAAAAACTTTTTCCGCATGCCACCCAACTTTTCCTGCAAATAACTTTTTTAAAGGGGGTCTTGTACATTTTTGGCAAACTCTAGAGCACACAAAACAATTTTAAATTCCCAAAAGGGTTTTTTTAATAGGGTTTCTTTACCCCCCAACTTTCATCTCGTGGGGCTTTTAAATAAAAAGGTTGCCTTTAAAAAAGGAAAAAGGTTTGATCTTTGCGTTTTCACGTATTTTTAAAATTTTAAATACCCCAAAATTTCCCTACAAAGAAATTTGGGGGATTTTTAAACCGGTAAAAACCCAAATTCAAAAAACTGTTAAAAATTTCCTTATGAAAAACCCGGGAATCGTTTGGGATTTCCTGCTACCCAAAATGGATTTCCCACCTTTTTTTGGCCCCAACGGGCCCTCTCTCTCTCTCTCTCCTCTCCCCCCCCTCCCCACGGGGGCCCAGTGGGAATCTGCCCCCCAAAGACCGGTTCTTCCGGGGTTTTTAAAAGATTTTTTTTTTGGCTGCTGTAAAACCCAAAAGACTCTTTTGGGGGAAATTGTGCCCTTTTTAAAACCCTAGGGGGGCCCTAGACCTACCCCTTTTCCGTGAATTATCCTGAGAAAACGTCTGTTTATTTGCCCCCCTATAAATAATATTTGTTTAAATTTAATTTTAAACATTTTCTGTATTTTCTTAGATAGCGGGCAAAAACCCAAAATTTCCGAATTTAACAACGGGGAAGCTGACTTTAACATTTTTTTTCAGGGGCTTGTTTTGTTAAATGATTTTGAACAAAGCAGCCCCAATTTGGCTTAGTAAAGGCACAAGGGCAGAGCTCCCTTCAGGCCAAAGGTAGCACTGCATTAAGGAAAGGGGGGGCCCATTAATGACTACCGGTTTTCCCTAAAAAATAGGGCTTTTGGGCCAAAATTTTAAAAGTACCTACCACATAATTTTCCCAAAACAAAAAAAACCGGGCATACCCAGGCCCCGCTGCCCTTTTCCTTTTACATAAAAAATAAACCCGTAAAAATTGAGGGCACGTAACAACCACTGACCCCGCCTTGCATCATCACAAAATTAATTTTAAAAATGACAAAAAAATTTGGCCCCAACTCATTCTTTTTTTCAAATCACAACGGTTATCCCGCTGCAAGAAAAAAAACTTCTTGTGGCTTTGGGGAGGTTTTGATCGGGGGAAAGGTGATCCCCCAAGAAAAAAAAAAAAAAAATTCTTTTGGGTTTCATCAGGGATAAGCAAAAACCCAATGCCCAGAGTGGCCAATGGTAAACAGGCATTGAATGCAGATTTTTTGGCATTTTTGCAAAAATGAAATAAAAGTTTAATGTTAAATGGCCCTCAAGCCAATAGGGGCGGGCGTCATCCCAAAGATACAAAAGGGAAATGCATTCGTTCACCCAAAATTCGAAATCAAGCATTTGTTTCTCACTGATGTATTAACCATTTTTTTTTTAAGTGTTACAGGGCCCTAAAAACGGGTTTCCCCCCTTCGGGGCCCAACTCAGAAGGAGGAGGGGTTATTTGGGGCCTGCGCCCTTCCCACCGGGTTTGACGAAACGGACACGGGGATTCGCCCCCTCCGCAACTACAACCACGATACCTTTTGCATTTTTTCCCCTTTCCAAACCCTTTTTTTTTGAAACTTGAGAAAAGATTTTCGTCCAGGGGAAATACAAGGTGACAAAAAATTTTTCTAAATGGTTTTCATTCATTTCCACCCTCATGGATTTAGCGCCTGTGTTAATGGGCCAACTACTGTTTTATTGAATCTCGAAGGAGGCTAGAAGCCAAATTTGAGAATTAAAAAAAAAGGTTTTAAATAAAAACAACATGATAAAAGGGAATTAGAAAAGACATAAGCCCAAAATGAAAAAAATTCCCATTTTTTCACCTGATGAAAATTAAAACCCATTCTCATTGGTCCTTTCGTTGGAAAGGGGTAATATTTTTAGCGTTCCAAAAATTGGCTATCTTCCCTCTAAATGATTAGGGAAACAGGTTCTTAGTTTTAAACACGGGGGCGGGGTGGCCCCCAAAAGGCTACTTTCCCCTTTCGGGGCCCAAAAGGGTTTTTTTTCCCAATTTTAAAAAAATTTTTCCCAAACCCCTTTAAATTTATTCTTTCCCTTTAGAACGAGGTTTGGGTGTCCGGCAGGTTAATCTAATTATGGGCTAGGCAGAAAAACTCTGTTTTGCAGAGTAAAACAAAAACACAAGTACCCCCCTTTTTTCGGGAACATTGTTTTTAATTTTTTTTAAAAATCCCAACCCCTAAAATTAAAGGGTTTAAATTAATGCGAATATTGAAATTATTACCCAAACAAATTTTTTAAAATTTGGATATAGGGCATTTTTTCCCATAGACAACGCCCCAGCCCAATCCGTAAGTGAATTTGGAAACGTTATTTTGTATTTTTTGGGTTGTTTTTTGGGCACTTTGTATTTCCGTTTTTTGCCACGTTACAAGCCAAAAAAGGCTTTGGGACGGCCCTCCTTCCACGTCAAGAAAATTTTTTAAAAATTTCCCAAAATGTCCCTGAAACCTTATGCAAGTTTTTTTTGTGTTTTACGCTTTTGTTTTTACTTTTAAGGCCCCAGTTTTTTCCTCATTTACTTTAAAAATTTAAAAGACCGTTCCCTTAAAAACAAAAACCCACTTTGAAGGAAAAAAACCCGAACAACCCTTGCCTGGGGCCCAATAAGGGGGGGCCTTAACCGGGGGGGCCCCGCCCCCCTGTAAAGGGGGGGGGGGGGAAAAAAAATTGGGGCTTTTTTTTTAAAAAAAAAAACCAAAAAAAAAATTTTTTTGGTTTAAAATTTCCAAAAACCCTTTTAAATTTCCAATGCAATTTTTGGAAAGGGGTTTGGTAATTTTAAAAACCCTTTGCCGGGAAGGTACGAAAAAGGCCATTGGTTGGGTTTGGGGAAAGGGGAAAAAACCCCAAAGGTTAAAACCTCGGGGAAAGATTCCAAGGGGGTTTAGAGGGGAAAAGGAAACAAAAAAGTTTTTACCCTTTCTTTAAATTTTTTTATTTTATGTTTCGAGCTGGGGTTTCCCTAGCCCGGTTGAGAATTTTGGGGGGGTTTTGGTTTTTAGGTTTTAAGTTCGGAGGGGTTAAGGTTTTGGGAAAAGGGGGAATGTTTTCCGGGGCCCCAAAAAGGTTTGCCATCCCAAGTTTTTTTTTTTGGGTTGGGGTTTGTAACTGGCAAAACTTTGCCCTTGGCTTGGGAAGTACCCATTTCCCTTTTAAAAAGTGTTTAAAAACCCCGGGGACACCCCCACGGGCCAACACTGTATTTAAAATCATTAAATTATTTTTTTTGGTTTTGGGACCCCTTGAAAGGGGGGCCTTTTTCCCTCCTTTGGAAAAAAAAGGGGACCTGGAGGGGGTCCGTTTAATTTTGGTAAAAACTTCTCCAAATTAATGTTGGCCTTTTTTGTGAAATAAAAAAATTGGTTTGTTTCTTTTGGGGTTTTTCCCAATTATAGAAATTTTTTTTTGTTTTAGGGTGAAACTCTAACTTTCAAAAAGAAAAGCAAATCCCCAAATTAAAAAAGACACAAAAAACGAAAAGGGAAGGGGAAGGTTCCCTTTGGGGGCAGCTAAAAGAAAATTTTTTAAAGAGCACTCCCAATTGAAAAACTTTTGTTTTGGGGTTTTCTTTTTTTCCACTTTTTATTTTTTTGTATTTTTTAAAAATTGCCGGGGAAATTCGCTTGGCCCTTTAATTTTCCCAAACATAAATTTGATTTCGGGAAAAATTGGTAAAAACCCAGCCCCCCTTTCTTTGTTGCAAAAAAATACTGTAAAATTCAGAAAACAACAGGGCTTTCAAAAAAACCCCCTAAAAAGGGAAAAGATTTTGAGAAAAGCCAAAATTTTTTTAAAACTGGGGGCTTTTATTGTTTTTTCACTGAAAAACCGCCGGAGTAGATTGGCCAAAAAAATTTTCCCTGGTTGCCCTTTTTTAAACCTTTTTTTTTGTTTATGTTTTTTTTCTGTGAAACCTCGTCCCCAAAACCCAAAGGTTAAAATTTTCCCCATTTTTGTTGGTTTGGTTAAAAATTAATTTTTTCTTTTATTTAAATTTCTTAACCCAAACCCAAAGGGTCAAAAGGAAAAGCAGACTTTAATACGGGTTTCCTTTTAAACAACCGGGGACAATTCTCGGGGGCCGGGGCCAGGGGTTAAATGCAAATTAAAATTTGGGAAAAGTTTGAAAATTTTTTTTCCCTAAGAAACGGAAACCGGTTATTTTCCCAACGTTTTTAACGGTTTAATTAACCGTTTGCAAATTTCCCAATTTTTTTGAAAAGGGAGTGACCCAAAAGTGTTTTTGTGAGGGGGGGGGTTCTGGGGGATTGTTATTCTGAGAAACTCTATACTAAACTTTGCTCATAATTAAATTTTGCATATCTATAGTTTTTTTCCTTTGGGTTTCCCCCAACCATGGGACCAACCCCCTCATTTATACTCACCACTTTCCTTCCACTTTCTTTTTAAAAAACAACTACAAGGAAATGACGGGAAATTCGTAAAAAACCCGGATTTCCCACCGTTTTGCCCTGGGGAAATTTTAGCTTGGGTAACCCAAGGAAAAATAAGGGGAGGAATCCGTCCCGTTTTTCACTAAATTGCCCCCATCTCTTGAAAAATTACTTTAATCCTATTTTTGGGGGCAAACTTGAAACATGACCTGTGTTTGGGAAAAGGGTTTTGCATGCTTGGGTAAAAGTGTGATATTTTGTGCCATATTGAAAGTGTGGTGTGTGTTTGTGTTTTGTTTTTGGTGGTGTGGGGTGGTTTGTGGGGTTTTGGTTTTTAGGGGCTTTTCCCTATGGTAACCGGGGGAAAAAATTCTTTTCCCTTTTAAAAAGCACAGCCTAAATTGTTTAGCTGAAATGAACTGTCAATTTTCCCCCCCTTGCCCCCCCGGACTGTGCCCTCCCCATCCGGGCCCCCTGGGGGCCCACGGGTTTCCCTGCAAAGAGAAAGATTGATTAAAACCCCTTTAAATGGGGAAGGTCTGTTTAAATTTTTTTTACGTTTCCCCCCCTTTTGGGAAGGGCAAGCCCCGTGCCCCCCCCCCCGGGGGGCATTTTAAACCCCTTTTTAAAACCCTTTTTTTTTTAAAAAAAAGCCCCTCCCGGGGTCACGGTATTCCTCTGCCTCAGAGAAAACTTTTTCCCCAAGTCGGGAAAAAAATTAACACTTAAGGGGGGTTTAAAAAATACAAAGGGGAAGAGAAACAAAAAAATTTGGCTGGGAAACAGCTCGAAAGAGAAAACGTTGCCTTTTGGGCCTAGGTCATAGGGGACCACCTTAAAGAGCGTAGAGGGATCTGTAAAAAAAAAAAACCCTTGCGGTTAATTTACCTTTGTACTTTAAAAAGGATTTTTTTCTTTTTTAAAAGGGTTTTTAAAAATAAACAATTTTGGTGTACTTTTTAATTCAAAACCACAACAACCTAAAAAAACGTAAAAAAGGGAATTTGCAAACATAGAAAGGGAATGTACGTCTGGGGGATTTCAGATTGTTTTTTAAACCCTTTACCTTTTTTTATTCCCCCCAAACAAAATCTAAAATAAACAAAAAAATAATTTTGGGTTATTAAAAATTTAAAAACCCAAACCAACCTTTTGTTGGCTTCCCATGAAAATTTGGGACCAAATCTTCCTTTTAAGGGGGGAAAAAAAACGGAACAATCTATTTTAAACTTTGCCCACATACAATATAAAAAATTTCCCTCGGGCCCAGAAAGGCCTTACTTACTCCTGTGGCTCAAAAAAGCGGGCAGTTAAACCTGTACTGGGGCCCATTAAAAAAAATTAAAGGGGGTTTTGTGCAAATCATGGGGCGCCTCCTAATAACTCGGTTTTTTTGGGAGCTTTTTTTTAACCATTATTTTTTTTAAAAAAATTCATAATTTTTCCCCTCCACGGGAAAAAAAAGTTTAAAATGTTTTTTTTTTAAAAAAAATGGTAACTTTTTGGGGGATTTAAAAACCCGAGAGTTCTGTTGGGGGGTCCCTTTACAAGAACAAAATGTTGGGATGTTTACCTGCGGGTTGGGGCCTCTGCTGGGGGGTTTTGAAACCTTACTTCCACCCCCCACCTTCTTAATACCTTTTGACCCCAATTTTACTTTAAAACAAAGCTGCGAACCGGGGCCAAACCATCGTAGGCTCTGGCTCTGACCTTTCTAAAGGAAATTGCAATTCTTTAGGGGGGTGGGGGTTGGGTTTTTTCTCCCTTTTTTGGAGGGATTTTGTGAGAGACATCTCAATTCTTTGGGCCTAAACTCCCTCGAAAAGGTTTTTTTAATAGGGGTTTTTAAATGGGGATTAAATTTTCATCTGCTGGGAAACCGGCTCAATGGGGGGCACCCCACCTTTCCCTTTTTTCGGGTTTAAATTTAAAAGGCTCTGTTTAATGAGGTTAATTAAACCCCCCAAAAGAAAAATGAAAATGTCATCTCCAGGGGCATTTGGGAACGACTGCCCCTCATTTTTCCCCCCCCACAGCTTCAAAAATTCTTATTTCCTTCCGGGTCGTGGGAAAGAAAAACCCCACAACCCCTTTCCCAAATTTTTGGGTTTTTTTGGTAAATACTGTATGTAAAAGGACTTTTTAAAGAGGCGGTTGGGAGTTGACAAATACTTATTTAGTGCTTCTGTGAAGAAGGTACCGCTGCGGAAAATTTTACTTAAAATTTAAAAAGCATTTTCCCTTTCCCATTGGGGGTGGACGATACCCCAAAATTTTTTTTTTTTGGGTCCATTTATAAAGAAAATACTAAGGGCATCATCTTTTTTGGGAAACAATACCTTTTCAGATTTTGATCAATTGATTTTATTCAACAGTAAAAAATATAAATACAAGATCAAATACTGTAATAAATACTAGAAAATTATCAAAAATAACACAAGAAAGCTAGAATGCTCATTTTAAATGTGGCCCCTGAATGGAATGAGGTACAGGGATAGTTGTCAAGAAAGGATGAACTTGAAGGCTCAAACATTCAAATACACTAAAAACTTGGACCCAAACCCATAAGCACCAAAGCATTATGGTGGAATGGTAACTTGAGAGGTGCCAGTTCACCTCCTGGGAACTGCCAAGGTGCTGTTGAGCAAGGCACCAAATGCCCAACTGCTCTGGACACCTGTCCATGGACAGCTGCAGCCCCCTCACTCTCTCCATTAGTGGGTGCATAGGTACTGAGCATGTGTGTGTATTTCAGGCATGTGTGTAAAACATTGGAATTTACATTGCAGGATTAATTAAGTATACATTATTATTAATTATGACTATTAACTATACACAGAGACACTACATACAGGACAATAAGTGCAATATATACTCAGAAATAGGTGGATCTCATATTATACAGATATTCCATCCATCCATCCATCTTCGTCCGCTTATCCGGTATCGGGTCGCGTGGGCAGCAGCTCCAGAAGGGGACCCCAAACTTCCCTTTCCCGAACCAGCTCCAACTGGGGGATCAGGCCAGGTTGGAGATATAATCTCTACACCTAGGTAGGAGGAGATTATACGTATATTATTGTAGTCTAATCTGTCCCTACAACAGCTGCTGAATTTTAAAAGGAATATGTTGACTTTTAGGGAAATAGGCCAGCTCAATTTCTTGCTGTTTGTTGTGTCCATTAGATATAAAGCTGCAGGCGCAGTAACTGACAGACAATAGTCCACACATCACCCCCCTGAAAAACTTCTTGTTTTTGATACAAGGACTGGAAATCGATCTGCTCATCTTACCCTTGGCAAGAAAGTAAATATGGACATTCCCTAAACATTGAGCTATTCCTTTTAAATTGAGATATCACATACTGCATTGGTGGTTATTGATAGTTTTGGGAGTTTTTTAATCAAGTTTAGAGGAGTTGTTAGCTACAGCATCACATATTCCCTGTGCTGCTGCTGTCACCTGAAAGCCGTTACTTAGTATTTCAATTTCACAAATGTTTTTTTTCATCAGTGCAGAATGCAGAAATGATACTCTAGTGTAAACTTGAGCCACATCATAGCAGTCATACTGAAAACAGTGGGGGGCACAGAAATGTCATTTTGGAAACTCATAATGCCGAACCGAGGCAGAGAAGGGATGGAGGGATGTCCCTTTGAGTCTTGATTATTGTTAGCTTTCTGTAAGTCTGCATTACAGTTTTTGTTGTTGTTGTAATTTTTCTTTAGGTTAATGGCACTACAGAAGGTAGGCAGGAAAAATGAAAATGTGGCGATTCATTGTACTACAACAGGATTAATCATGTTGCTACCAATAGGCTGCAAGTTTGGCAAGGTTTTTGTGCAAAACAAATACATAAAGTCATTGAGTCTGATGGTTAGGTTTGTCCAAAACAATGTTATGTACATTCTGTATATTCCAAGGATTTGCCATTGATTTTATAGGAGCTTCACAGATGGCTTTAATGCCCATCAGTTTTTTTCAAAGCAAGCAATTGTGTGAGATTGTGGATGCTGAGCACAATGTGAAATGTTTTGTTTTTCTGTGTCACTGGGCCATTAACGACAATCAAGACTGAAGGCCTCTGGCTGCAGTCAGCCGAGTGAGAAGGAGGAGACATCAGTCAATGATGAAACAGGTGGCAGTTCAATGGAAGGCATAATTAAAGTGAAAATAGATAAGGTATTTATTGTCCCATAATGACCATCATTTTAACCGCTGGGTGTTGGAGGGTTGATCAATAAAAGTGACAAAAATTCCCCACAGCAAACCACCTGCAGTGCTGCAGTCATGTCATATCTCTGGAAGCTGAAAGCATCGTTTGTACAAAGCTTAACTTTAAAGTATTGCTCAATGTGGCATACCGTATTTTTTAAAACATTTTTGATTGTTTGTGTAAATAATTACAGCCTTTGATACAACGTTTGATACATATAAGAAACTGCAAACTTTAAATCTCGTCAGAGAAAGAGAAAGGCTGTTGTATGCTGTACAGATTGTAAAGCCCACTGAGGCAAATTGAGCTCTAAAAATAAAATAGATTTTTTCGTGCTATGACTTGTGGTTTGCTGTTCATATGTACATATAGTAAGTAGTATTCATTTTGCATAATGATCTTGGCCCCAGTGTGCAAGTACCGCAGAATTGGGATGGGTGTGACTTGTGTGTCTTGGGTGGTAGAGCTGTTGCCAGCCAATCAGAAGGTTGGAGGTTCAATTCCTGGCCCCAAGTAAAGCCTACATAAATATGATCCATTTACATTTACCAAGTTATAAGTTCACTGAACCCACTATGTTTTTACCCTGTTTTCCTACTGTCAAACTAGGGGAGAGAGGGTAAAAACATCTTCATTGGGCTGATGATTTGATTACATTAGATTCACATTTATTGTCATTGCACAGAGCAGTTTAGCATCTAACCAGAAGTGCAAAAAAACTGTAAAGTTTAAAGGAATTAAAGTATGAATTTACTAGATATATGCAGTATGAGCAGTGTTCACTTTTTGAAGTGAAGCAAATAATTGAGCAGCAGCTTTCACTGGGTTGAGATGCACAATTATTGTACAATAATGGAGCACCTTTCTCTAAGTGGCTATTGTTGTACTCTGCGTCATCATTAATAGGTAAAACCCAGACTATGAAGCCTTTTGACAAGCCATTTCAGCACATCTGCAACCAGACATTGCTCGGCTCTGGACAAAAAAACAAATGGACTGCCATGATTTAGCATACACTTCCCCTTTGGTGTATTATCTCAATTTAGCTGCTACCTGCTGTGATTCATATGGAGTGGCTCCAGCTTATTTATTTTTCAGTAATTGGCAGGTTGAGATTTTGACAAAGAAACTAAAAGGAAAAAAATTCACCGTCTACCATCACACTCAGTCGGTCGTGAAGCTACCAGGTTTGAAAATGGTTCTGAAAAACTCAATTTGACTTCAATCTGCACACGCACATATACTGTGAATGTCTCCAGGAGTAATGAAAGAAAGACATGCTCTGAGAAGGGGAGGTCACTCTCATTTGAACCTTGTTCATATTGATGTTTTCGATGCTTGAAACTTTTGCAAGTAATTGTTTTGTATAATTAGAAATAATTACATTGCTAACAGTGTGTTAAATTTAGTCTGAAATGACCGTATATACCATGCTAATTGGCACACAAGTCAATTAAGTTTAACAGATCAGTGTAAAACCTGAATTAATGTACAAAAAAATACAACAAGACACCAATTTGTCAAATTTGACCCTCAATATCTTCCCCTTTTTTAGCCACAAGGGGTTTCTAAAACTGATGTGAATGTGAGATGTTATTGTACTTAGCTTTTTAAACTTTTAGAAATGTGCATGTTTTTGCAACATTGAACTTAACCTCCTCCTTCCCTGTCAAAGGCTTCCTGGCATCCCAACATCCAAAGCATCCCAACATCCTGGCTGAGTGTGTAGAGTGTTGTAAAGTGCAGCAATCATCATATTGTGCATGCTGTCATGGTATGTTATCTTTCTGGGTCTACTGCTGCATCAGTCCTCTAATGGCCCCCACCCTAGTTTAATTGCTTCTTGTGTTTGCATGCTGCTGTAAGGCTTACTGTCAGAAGACCAACCTCCATGAAAGCGAACAGTATGTGTCTATGTATGTTTGTGTGACTACTAAGTCTCAGTGGAGACAGGGCCATTATTCAAAGAGACAGCGTCATATGTGGAGTTTTCAGCAGTGTAATTAACCCGGAGGACCAAACAACACCTTCAGACTTTGTGGCCTCTGTGCTTCCCTGTGTATCCCGCTGGATGTAACATTTGCTTACTAATCAGCAGACTGGTAAAATCGTTTGGAGTACACCATCATGTATTGCATTGAAATAACTTGATCTTGCTTTGGTCAAGTATTTATCCCTTCTGGCTGAATTGACATTTACAATTAGTGTTTTTGCTCATTTCAAACCTTTTCTTTTTTCTCAATGAGCTGTCCTCTATTAGAAACCATGTGACAAATTCTAATTAATGCTGTCAGTTAAAGTCCCCCAAACCCATTTTAACGGCTTTTAACTTTGTAGTTTTTTTCACATGCTGTTGCAACAACTAGTAACGTTAGAAAAACTACAACACCACACCAGATCTAGAAAGACCGAAAACAAAACAACAGGCACGCTGCACACACTTTTTGCAACATTTGTTGTTACAAAAAAATGTTACGTGATGTCACGTTTTGAGTGGGTGGTGAGCGCGAGACGCCAAAATGGATGCCAATAAGTTTCTGAATGGAAAGTTTACTTTTTAAAAGTTGCCGAAAGGTTCCATTGACAAGACCAAAGTGATCTATGTGTTTTGTTGTTGTGAACTCAAAGTATTTTAATCATTTGACAGCACTAATTATTAAAAAATTAACTTAGAAATGAATGTAAATCAACTCACCTGGACCCTCTGGATAAAGGTGGAGATTGGTAGAGGGTTGTAACGGCCAAAGGCGCCAAACTTATTTTTTCCTAGTGGGTGCCTGAAACTTAGAACTTTATATAAATAATACATTTATTATAATATATACATACAGTAATAGGTCAGATTATCAGTTAAAACATGCACCTCATCAAAAAGAATAAATTAAGTTATTTAAAAGCAGATACACACAGTCTAATTTATTTTTTTACACAGTATATATATGTGTGTGTGTGTGTATATATATATATATATGTCTATAGATATATATCTATAGATATATATAGATATATATATATATATATATATGTGTGTGTGTGTGTGTGTGTATATATATATATATATATATATATATATATATACATAGATATATATATTAGAGGCTATTTAAACAAGCAGAAAAGTAACGAAGCTACAAAATTCCTGCTGATTACTAAGCATGTGCGGTAGGGATACATTTTGGGCCCTGTCCTTTCTGCGATTAATAATATTGTGTTCTCTGAACATAATTGATACACACACCTTTTTAAAAAACATGTATGCTCAGTCAATCTATGCTGTATCAAACTGTGACTTAAAATTTACTTGACAGAAGAAGAATTTTGGATAAACGGCCAAAGACACACAATCATTTTGATTCCTTGATCCTTGCTCTTCCAGAAATACTGGAGAGTGACAGGGTGCAAAAGATTGAGCTTGTTTTTGTTGGCCTAATTCAAGAAGAGTCAAAGCTTCAATTAGTCTTCTGTGTCTTCAACACTGTCAATTGTGTCCCCAATGAACACACAGAAAATATTTGCTCTTCACAAGGTAGTACAGCAACAGCCGTGACAGCAAATCTATGGCTTTCGGTCACTAAAGTCTGTTTTTCAGCAGCAACAGTCTTACATCCATGGATCTCCTACCATTATATAAAATCAGGTGGGGGAATGAACCATTGATTGTAATTGTTATCTGAAAAGGATTTACACAGGCTTGCCATGTAAGACATATTTAAGTTTTACCCCGTGTAGGATTTGACAACATCATGCTGAAATGCTATTTTGAATTTTGGAATGGTTGGCTGTAGAAATGAATTACTTAGATTCTTACATTCAATCCATAGAAGCTGTGCAACAACACATTACTTTACATGCAAGACATTTTAATGACTTAACAAGATGTATCATTAGTGGTCTCATCAGAGTGTGATTTTGTGTTGATGTCACTACCCTGTATGTGGTGTATTGCCTCATTAACAGGGCCAAAGGTTCAGTTTTCTGACATTAGCCAAATCACAATGGCCTTTAACAGCCCTGAGAAGTGACAAGAGGTCTCCCCAGTGCTCTACTTTATGACTTTGACACCTTTAAATATCATCACAGAGTTATGGGCCCCCTGCTCAGTATACAAAGGATGGTTGTGAGCATTTAAACTGTTGTGTGAAGGACAAACGGTAGTGTGAGAAGTTACATTTGTTTAGGAATATTATGCTTTGGCAGTACAGAATATGCAAAAAGGAAAATCACCAAGCTTTGATGGGGTTTCCCCTGAATTTTATGCAACCTTTTGGGAAAAGTTGGGCCTTTCCTCCTTGACATGATTAACTCCTATTGAAAAGGAAGAATTCTCAAGGGATGTCAACACAGCCTTAATTTCCTTACTCTTGAAAAAGGACAAGTATTCTACAGAGTGTTCTAGCTATCAACCTCTTAGCCTGCTCCACACTGACATAAACCTTTTTGCACTGGCAGTGGATAATGTTAGAAGCCTTCTCCACATTGTTGAAGTGAAAGGGGACAGTACGACCCCAATGTCACTTCTCTGTATTGACGCAGTGAAGCATTTGACAGACTTGAAAGGTCATTTTTATGGTCAGTTATAGAGGTGATGGGCTTTGGTGGAACTTTCAATGGTATGATCAAAGCTTTTTATTCTAATGCCTCAGCCTGAGTCTTAACCGGACGCACCTCCTCCTCTCCTTCCAGTTTCTAGATCCTCCCCCCAACGTTGTCCCTTGATTCCTGCACTATTTTTCATTTCTCCAGAGCCGCTGGCTCAAGCCATCAGCCAATCAATTAGGGTGTCACCTATATGCATTCGTAATACACAGCATCACCTCTCACTATTTACGGACGATGTCTTGGTCTTTTTAGAAAACTCCCTCACCTTCTATCATTATGAGAGGAGTATAGAAGCTTATCAGGCTTTAAAATGACCTGGTCAAAGTCAGCACTACTTCATTTAAATGATTCTGCCTGCAATTCAACCATCTCTACCGACATCCCCATTGTCAAGCAGTTTAAATATTTAGACACTGAGGGTTTCTCCCGCCTAAACCAGATTGTTAAGACTAACTATTCTGTTGCTCTGAACAGCATCTCTCCATGTCGATTCAGGCCCGTGTCTCAGTGGTTAAAATGTATGTGTTACCCAGAATTAATTTTATGAGCTCTTGGCTACCTCTCTCCTGCTGGCTACTGACGTGAATTACAATCATCTGTATCTAAATTCATCTGGAAAGGCAAGTGGCCGCGACTTAAGATGTCTAATTTACAGAGGAAGAGAGAGGATGGTGGCCTTTCAGTTCCCAATTTTAAACATTGTTTCTGGTCCTTTGTGTTAAAAGGCACACTTTTTCCCCATTATTCAATAATACTGCACTCCTGATTGGTGTGAGGCTGATAACAGCTACACAATGGGAACAAAGGGCATTGCCTAAAAGACATTTTTGGCAAGGTTGACTTGTTAACCTTTTCTGACTTACAAAATGCATTCAGTCTACCACGTTCCTTTTCTTTCTTTTACCTTCAGATAAGGTTGGCACTCAAGGCATACAGTGTTCCTGGCAGAGGCCTTTGCCCAGCCATCCTATTCAAAAGTTATTTACTGTGCAGCCTAAAAACTGTGGTATGGTATCCAGGCTTTATCAGTTCTTATCAATATCCGGCTGCTCTGCCCTTCCTATTGAGAGGATCTGAGTACGCAATTGCCCAGGCCTGAGTGTTGATCTCGACTGGCAAAATAAATGGTCTAACATCCCAGAAGTATCTGGCAATCCAAACAATCAGCAGATTCATTACAATTTCATTCATAGGACATATCTCATCCCCTTGAAAATACACCACATGAAATTGATTAACAGTCCTTCAGGCACATTCTTCCCAATAAAAGCTCAAGGTACACATCTTCACATGTTCTGGGAGTGGTCTCCTGTTGGCCAGTTCTGGAAGAATATCGCATTCAAAATTTCCACCTTGATTAATGTTACTGTGCCTGTAACTGTCAATATTTTGGTTCTGATTGAAATGTCAGCCTTCCATCTCTCTAAAGCTCAAAAACGTGCTGTGTTTACTGGGCCTACAACCGCTAAGAGGATGATTGCAACCCCTTGGAAGCCGCCTCATGACTTATCTTTTCGAACATAGATCCTTTTTTTTTGGATGTTGTATGAACTATCTATGGCTCGCATTAACAAAGGCCCAGGACAGAATTTGGACACTTGGCTCAGGGTTGCTGAGTCTTTGAAATCTATGCAGTTAATTTGTGTTACACTCTTTACTTCTGTTTGCTTCTGTTTGCATGTGTGATTGGTGCCCTGTCTAGTGTCTGTCTTTGTGTGTGTCTGTATATGTATGCGTTTGAGTAAGTCTTTTTTTGCATGTATTATTTGTAAACTGTGGACATCACTTCTTCTGTTACGTTCTTTTGTGTTTCCCCCCTTCCTGTCTTTTCTCTCTGTTTGTTTTGGATTGTTTGTGATTTTCCCTTTTTTTTGTAGAATTAAAAATAAACATTTGATCACAAAAAAGGAATATTATGCTTAAAATTGCAATTCATATTGTCAGGGAATCCGCTAAAACAACACTGGGATGACTGTATGAAATTCTGTAAGCATGGGTGTTCATATACAGTATGCATGCTTTCTCCCCATGCATGTGAGTCTTTGCACGCAAGAGTAAATTATTGATAGTTTGGAGAGTAAGTGAAATCCATCTCCATCTGCTGGGATGAATTCAATATGTTGTTCAATTTCTGAGCCTGGGAACTAAGATGAAGAGGATTTTTTTTAGTTATTCTTTCTTTTTCCTCCACACGTCCATCACTCATTTTTGTTTCAAGTCGAGTAAATTTTTTAATTCATGCCTTTATTTTGCGGCTCAGGCTGTCAGAAAGTGCTTTAAACGGCAGCAAATGGACAATGTGTGTGTGTGCCATTGCAGAGAGGGTGTGTGCGCGCGCACGTGTGCCTTGGTAATGGCATGCTGCTATCTCTCTCCACACTGCACTGAAAAGAAATGATTTTCCTTGACTGCGAGCAAGTCGGATTCAGCAGAAATGAATGGAGCCTCATTTACTCTACTGCACTTGACATTCCAGTCAATCCCTTTGTGCATTAAGAGTTTTAAGAGCAACAGAAAGAGCGAAAGGTAATGTACATGCTGATTTCATTAGACAACCCTCATTCTGTAAATATGTAAATCACAGACTTTTATTTTTCAGCCCTTCTGCCATATCCTCTATAAACTTGCTGGCTCTTTTCGTAATGACCAGTGTTGGGCAAGTTACTCTTAATAAGTAATTAGTTACAGTTACTAGTTACTTTTTCCAAAAAGTAACTTAATTAGATACACATTTACAAATGATTAAAGTAACTAGTTACTTCAGAAACTTTCAAGTACATTTTAAATGCTCACATGTGTCTCCATCCCTCTTTAACAGAACATAAAACACATGTGCATGTTCAATTATTTATGATAAATCTGAATATTATAATGAAATGGGCTTAATACAATACATTACGAAGAGAAACGATGTACACACATCCAAACTATTTTAATGTTGCTGTGGGACAAATTGAGAATAGCCTCCAATCAAATGCCATGTGTGTAGATATAAGTCTAGTAGATCAATTCAAATAACAACATAGATGTTTTGGTGTTGATATACTGTTGATATATGTTGCCCCTCAACAGGCCACAACTGGGCAAATTTAAATAATGCTTGTTAAGCACTATAGCAAAAATAAGCAACAAATGTATTTATAGTGCAAATAATGTAAGTGGCCTGATGTTTATACTTTTGCGCTGATGTGCGTGTGCGTCAAGCCAGTGTGTGTGCATGTGTGTGTCTGTTTGATAGAGTGAGGTAGAAGTGAGAGAGTGACAGTGATTAGCTTCGGAGCGAGTAGCGACTCTGGAGTCATAGTGAGAGAAACAAAGTGTCTCCCTTCTTTTCTGACCACGGGGGGAAATCTTTAGCAGGAAAAGTTACCCCCCCCCCCCATTTCATAACGCTATACCTGTATACCTGTCTCTCTTTGACTGACTCGTTTGTGTTGTTTATGTGTCCGACTATAGGTACACCCGCCCAACTCTACCTCTTACTATGAAATTTTACTCAACCTCAGCCAATCGTCACCATTTAATTCAATATTATATTATATATTTATAATTATAGTTACATAATTATAGTATTTTTCGGCAGTAACAGTAGCCTTGACCGGCCCTCACTGAAGCTGAGCTAGTGATGTTGCAGTCTGAATTTGCTGCTCTTCAAAACAGGACATAGGAGAGGTTTCAAAAATGGCAGTGTCCTCTTGTCTGGTGCTTTTCAAATCAAAATAAACCATCATTACGGAGTTGTTTCACTCCCTGATATACTTTTCCTATCTGGCTTCCCCAAGCCCCACTCGCACATTTGCAGAATGCTTTCTCTGCCATTGCTTCTGCAGAGTGTTTTCTCTGTCATTCTTTGTTGACGCATGCACTTTTATGCTCTCCTGCCTAAGGGCCCTCAAAATGGCATAGAAACAGTGGCAACTTGTGACTCTACAATCTTCATAATGAAAAAAAAACAATTGGCAGATTCATCTCTTGGGTCTGACACAAAAAAAGGATAAGTCTTTGGGATGTGGCCAGGATAAATAGGCTTGTCCTGGATTCTGTGAAAATACAGAAGGCTGGAGGAGTGATGTCTGGCTACTCCATTATCTATCAGGTCTGCAGCTCCCAGGGGGCCATCACAGCAATCGATGACACTCCTCGGTGTAAGGCTGAAATATGGTCTCTCCACTGGGCTGGAGGAAACCTGTGCTGTGGTTGTTGCACCTTGAATACTAACACCAATAAATGGATTGTTTCTTGGTTCATTTGTTCCATGCTTCTCTCATCCTTGGCAAATAAAGCTGTCTACTCTATTTTGGTTAAAAAGCTAGGGCACCAACAAATCAACGGAGCATTTCATACCTTGAATAGAAAAGCTGTAAATAAATGTTATCAACTGGGACTGTTTTGAGGCTGTTTAGTATTTCATGCCAGACGAGTGTGTAATGAGCTTGGTTTGATTATGGCTGGAGGTAACACACCTCTGATCTGAAAAGTAGGCAGCACCAGACCATCTTGGTTGAAATACGTAAGCTGCTGAAGTGCTGAGGCAGTAGACGACAACATTGATATAATGCTCCCCATCTAGTCAGATCTATGGCCCGGAGGAATCCCAATCTTTCCTCTAGGCTATGTGTCTATGTCACTTGGAGAGAGCAGACTTATGGGGTAAGATGCATAAGTGCCATGTTTAGGTAATGTAGATGAGCCCCATTGTCAGTTTCACTCCAAGGATAGCTTTATCGAATTGTCCAGCTTTTGTCTAGACTGAAATATCTCAACTATTACATGGATTTCCATGACATTTTGTAGTTATATTATTGGTCCCCAGAGGATGAATCCCACCGACTTTTCATCTAGCACTATCACCCGCTGAAAATGTCAGTTTGTCCAATACTTGGTTTAAGACCAAAATACCTGCAAAACGGAATGACATTGAGCCTCAGCTGAACTTTCTCCTTAGTGGTATGATTATTAGCTATGTTAGAATTTGACATGCCAAATTAAGGTTGTGAGCATGGTAAACATTTTATATTCCAAACATCAGCATGTTAACATTGTCATTGCAGCAAGCAAGCCTAACTCTTATGCAGCGTTTCATTAGTGGTTCCACATGCCCTCGTTCACTTCCCCCTATCCCTTTATATTACCTAACAGCAAACTTTGCACGGAGGCCACTTGGAGAAAAGAGGGATAATGGGTGGGGCAGGAGCAGGGAGATTAAAATAGAACACACCTGCCCTTGTTTTCTTTCGTCCTCAAACTATACAGATAAACTGCCAGTTGTAGGCTTAGCGCTACTGCTTCAAGTGTGGTTTATTTTCCATTTTATTATACGTTAATTATTGAACAATGCATGTGCAGCAAAAATTGGATGATGTAAGACTAGTTTCAGATGTTATAATTCCTTGCTGTGTGGGTATTTAAAACTGAATCCTGTAATCATGTACATCTAAATCATGTAAAAAGAAGACTACTAAATGTAGACTAATTTAGTTAGGAGATTGAATAAAAAATATAAATCAATAACAGACGTCTCAAAGGCAATAAAATGTGCAATAAAAACACGGAATTTCTTCTCTGACTCCCTAATCGCCTCGCTGCAACAGTTCATTAGAACAGTGATGAGCAGAGAATTGGCACTTAAAGAAATCAAAGCCTGTACACAGAATACACATAGATATGCAGAGTATTTTTGAATATACATTTTTAAAGGACAAAGGCCTGTAAAGACAAGGCTGAAGTTCCACGGACAACACTTAACTGAGTCTAGTGTCTACAAACAAGGTGTTCACACCAGATTCACACCTGCTGTTTTGCTCCAGTGTCTTTAATATGTACATTCATTTATCTGATTAATACTTATAACGTTACAATTTTCACTAATTAATTTTGCATATTCTTTAGTGCTTGGACAAGTGCATCTGAACAAGAGATGCTGCAGGGGCGAAACATGAGAGGGAAGAACAGACAAAAAGAGCCAGAGTGTTTTTCCTTTAGAGCTTTTGAAGTCTCAGCCTTTATCCCCAGACAGAGCCCGGGCCTCCTCAACGCACTCAGAATCAACCAATGAACTGCTCACCAGGGTGAGGGTAAGGGGATTTGGAGTCATTGCCATCAACTGCCACATATACCCCTCTTTAATCCTACAAATGAGCTCTGATCATGCCAAATCTGCATTACATCCTCCAGAACAGAGCCCAGCTGTCTGTCCCTGACTCCTCTCTGCCACCCACTGATGTGAAATGATCAGTCAGTGCATATTCTGAACAAAACTCACAGCCATGGTTCTGGTTTTGTGTAGCTTTTATCATAGTAACCCATGTACAGTAATTGCTGTTGACTTAAATGTCAACCTGCTGGTGGCTCTAAATAAGAAACAGTCAGGGGAACACCAGGGTCATCTGATATCTGTACCACAGTTATCCACGGTTCCAATTGGATTGCATGGCAATCTATTCAACAGTAGTTGAATAGATTCTCAGAAGGAAACCGATGGAGTGCCTTCTTCAGGTAGGGAATGAGTCCTTACCCCAAGTGAAGGAGTTTAAATACCTTGGGGTCTTGCTTGCGAGTGAGGGGACTATGGAGCGGGAGATTGGTTGGAGAATCGGTGCAGCTGGTGCGGTATTGCATTCAATTTATCACACCGTTGTTAGTTCCTACCCACACCTATTGTCATGAAGGCTGGGTCATGACCGAAAGAACGAGATCCCGGGTAAAAGCGGCCGAAATGGGTTTCCTCAGGAGGGGGGGCAGGCGTCTCCCTTAGAGATAGGGTAAGATGGTCAGTCATCCGAGAGCAGCTCGGAGTAGAGCCGCTGCTCCTTCGCGTTGAAAGGAGCCAGTTGAGGTGGTTTGGGCATCTGGTTAGGATGCCTCCTGGGCGCCTCCCTCGGGAGGTGTTCCAGGCACGTCCAGCTGGGAGGAGGCCTCGGGGAAGACCCAGGACTAGATGGAGAGATTATATCTCAAAACCTGGGCTGGGAACGCCTCGGAATCCCTCAGTCTGAGTTGGTTAATGTGGCTCGGGAAAGGGAAGTTTGGTGTCTCCTGCTGGAGCTGCTGCCCCCCCACAACCCGATACCGGATAAGCGGACGAAGAAGATGGATGGATGGATATTTCAGTCTAGACCAAAGTGGACCAATGACTGACCAACATTGCCAACTCCAAAGACACACTGATGGCATGGTTTGTTGTGCAGATGAGTTTTAATGACAGAAGCTAAGAGCTACATAACTATTTCTCTTTGGCCAATATAGTATGAGCATTTGTATAACTACAACAGGAAAAATAGAAGCACTACATGTAGGATTGCATCTTAAGGTAGACAGTTGGAATCAGAGATATGGGGCAGTCCTGTCAAAACACATGGTTTTCCAACAGATAATGTTCTTACAGACTTCAAAGCTCTAATGAGATCTCCAAAAGCTCTCAAAAGAGTCCTGACATTCTTCCATAAGAGCCACTTTATGTTGAATCCTTGAAATGTTAGTTAGGATAAAAAGATTTTAATGAGCGCCGTTCCAGAAACACCCACATACCCGTCCCTATTCACCCTGACAGCAGTAAATTGTGGGTTAATGGATTTCTCTGACACATTAAGAATGAAGTTAAAATGGGCACGGTCTTATCTATAAAAGGAAATGCCAAGTGCTTTTTCCTCTTGCTGCCGTTTTTATTTGATTTTTTATTTTTGTTTTAAGTGGTGTTTGTCTCTCCAAGTGCACTTTCACTATTTTTCACACAGCTCAAATTCCTCAAAGGAAATTTTCAAAATGCAGTTGCCAATATTATTAACCACAGGCATCTGTAAACATTGGGTATGTGGCACTGGCAGTGTTGTTTTGTGTGTTTGTTGGTTGCAATAATCAAAAAGAAATTTAATTCCTGAGAAAGGACAGCTGATTAGGGACACACTAAGCTCAGAGCTTCTTAACCAAAAACTCGCTGGAATATCTGGACTCATTGCCAGCTGTGACGATGATGAGGAAAATGATAATGGTGAGATAACGATAATAAAATGGTAATTTGTATCTCTTGTCTAACCTTAGTGAGGGAAACATAGGATAAATTGTTATTTGATATCACAGTAATGGCATTTTCTGTAGGTAGGCTGGACTCCCATGGGTGAGCAGAAAGAATGGAAAATAATCAGCCTCCTCCTGTGATGATTACTCACACTCTGCCGGGTATGGATGTGTCTGGCTTTGAGACGCGAGGATAGCTCTGTTGGTGTCCCTTGCTGGAAGCAATGAAAACTGGACTGGATTGATTATTGCCCAGGGAGTGTTTGGCCTCAGTTCACATTCTGCTGTCTGTGGCCCCTTGACTTTCTGCCAGACAGAAAACTCAATCCTCACGTTTTCATGAAAACTTTGACTTCTCAACTTTTTCAGCCTCAGGAATTCCTCATTTCCTCTTCGTCTTAACAGATACAAACGTGGAGTCAGAAATACTGATGACATTGGTGCATTTGTTAAGTATGGTAGTTTTAGAAATTATAATCTGGCCCCAACATATTGATTATTTTATGACATCTCGCCCTAACGTCCACTGTCATATTTAGTTTTGACAGCTACAGGTTGCCGCAGACGGACAGCTCTTTGACCTCCCATCTGTACAGTATGCAGACTCGTCACCGTCCTAGATAAGGTCAATGGCCGTAGTCATTTGTGGAAGGGGAGAAGAGTAGTGGGGGATTTAATTTTATGCTTAAGTGACATTTGATTTGTGTCATTAACAGCAGAAATAAATAAAGGCATCATCTGAGAAATCACACGTGTAGTAACAGACAACAAGTGAGAGAATATGTGAAGCTGTTGAACTTTATGCAGATTAGAATTGCATTACATTTAATCCCTTTACAGTGTAAAAGAGGGATCAATTTGTTGAAAACCGGGTTGAAGAAAATAACCACCGAACATCGGTTTTGTTCACTTACACTCCAGTTGATGATTGGTGATGTCCTTCAGGAAACAAGGACAATCAATAAAACACTAGCCAAAGCCACAGTCTTGAAGCAGCCCTCCATACCAGCCCTCATCTCCCAACAATGAGATGAGAATTATATTCAGCATCCAAAAAACAACTAAGAAAGGTGCTCCCTGAGGAGCTGCTAAAAATATACTTTGACTCTTGAAATCAGCAGTTTGTCCCTCTGGGACTCCGACAGGGACACATTTCCAGTGGCAATGAAGTTCCTTTCCTTACTTTACAGTTTCTAGACATCAAACTACCACTAACATGTATGCACATGCAATACTGAGTGATATTACCACTAAACCTCTTATGTTACTAATTAGTTGCAACATCTTTGTATCTAAACTGTTGCAGCTATATAGTATGAAGACTGTAATATTTCACCAAAGGTTGGACAGACGCACTACGTGCCCCTCCTCTTTGCTCTTTTCAAGCCTTTCTGTACTCGTATTTGATGAGGCTGAACAGATGGAAGCGGGAAGTAAAAAAGAATGTAATTTCATGGCTAAATCCAGGTAATATTTTTCTGCAGTCAGATAGACAGCCTGTTGTACCGTTGTCACCCAGGGCACCTTGTCCTCACTGCAGCTGGTGTCACATCCCAAAGGTGTTAACCATACCCGGGCTGTTCAGAATGCAATGCCAAACGAAGGGAGGCTGAGGCTGTAATCATCTGCTCCTCCTGCAGCCAAAGTCACTTCTGTCTAACACCCTTTTATGTTCAATTATGTTTAAGTATGCACTGCTTCTTTACACTGAAATGTATGTGATTTTGTTTGGCATAAAGATAAGATCCTTCACACTAAAGGTGTAAATACATACACCTTTAAGCTGATTTAAAAGAATTATTTTCATCTTTTTTGCTATAGGCTAAACTTCCGATTGATTGATTGGTTTTGCCATTATGGATTACTGTATTTCTAAATGTTTCTTTCTTACTCTTTTGGACACCTTTGCTTACTGCACAGTAGTTTTTGCACTTTGTCAAGTAAAAAGTGAAAGAATATGTTGCATTATTTTAATTTTTGACTTTGGATGGATGCATGGATGGTTGGATGGATGGATGGAAGGAAGAAAGTCCTGGTTACTTCTTGGTGGTACTTAGTTATATTTTTATGCCATTTTCTGACAGGCTTACTTCAAGTTAAGCTTCTCACTCATTATGTGTGGGCATGTATAATGTTATCATCGCGCACCAGATCAAATTACCTGCTGACAGATTTAATCAAGTTCCTAAGTTTATCCTCACAGATCTGCAGCATGGCTGCAGACATTGGCACTGCAAAAGTTAAACAAAGTTTAGAAAAATTTCCAACAACTTCTAACCTAGATCAAACTTATCTTCCCACAAAACAAATTTGAACAGAAGTCGTGACGCATCAGCATTTCTATTATATCCAGCCACTTGTTTTAAACAGTAGCCATGTGTGAGTACTCCTGAAGTACATTCAACCACTGAGGTATCATTTCTGATTATATTTTCATTTATTTGTTGTAAAAGAAACAATATGATTTGTGTCAGAGACACACATCAGAAAACTTTTTAATTTTGTGGTTGAGAATTTTGACAGGCCTCGTAAACTGCCCAGAGATAGCGTCGGCCGTCAGGCAGAGATGCAACAGCAGTCAGCTGTGTTAAAGCCATCCTGTTGTCATTACACTTCCATTAACAGCCACATCACCCTGCTGCCTAGGTGCACTGGGCTGAAACCAGCAAGACTTATCATCACTGCCACAAAGCCTTCGTATCTGACCTTCAGACATAAACTGGTACACTGCAGGCAGACTGCTTCACCCTCTTCACATTCATTACACCCACTCTGGGTGAATGGCAATTCATTTGGTGTGTGTGTGTGTGTGTGTGTGAGACATACTGTGTGTTAATGTGTGACTGATGCCCTCACACATACATTTTGGCACTACATTTAATAATTTTGTTGAAACTAATTTGACCTTTGCCGGGCTGGCAATAGCCTGCATTAGATATTAGATTAAATGTGGGATTACCCAAATCCTCCTATTACAGTAGTCCTATGAAATTGCCTTTCTGTGAACTGTATGTGCCCAGAATTTAATAATTTCCATTAAAGGGAAGATTAATTATCAGAACCTTATTATTGTACACTTTGACAGAAGGTTGTCATGTCATAGTTAGCCTCTTCATGTTACTGAGAATTTGGGCAGATATATTTCCTTTTTAAAGCAAAAGAGCTCACTGAGGATATGTAGGTTAGGGAAATAAAATGCAGTGTGTGAAAAGAGAGTCATGCACAGCCTGTGGGGTAAATTATTGAAATACAAAAAAATACACAACAGAATAATTTACACTAAAGCTATTCACATTTCACCTTGAACAAATATGAGCAATTTCTTTTCATTTTGAAGTCTTTCAAACAATTTTCACATGCCCGTGTTCATTGGTTATTACTATTTACTGTAAATACGCCTGTCCATACTGGCTGCAAAGAGATTCCAAAGCAGCCTAAACTTTAGTCAAATCAAGCCTGATATTGGTTTCACATGAACTCTGTAATGCGTTTTTGCATGGACCAAAGACTGGAGTTCTTTTCACATCTTTTACATTGAAATTGCTTTATGAAGAGATTTGTTATGTAAACAGTGTGGACAGACTAGTAACTTTGTCTGTGTGGCTGAGCAGTTGTTGATTCAACCTAATATTTAAGTTGGTTGAACATCAAATTCAGTGAACTTAACTCAGTTTTACATTTACATATTTGTTTTATATTTTCAGAAGTTATAAGATGACTTTGACCTAATCATTCAACGTAGTTACATGCGTTAGCTCCGCCTACCCTCTCTGGCACACCAACCTTTGCTGGGTGATGAAAATTGCATCACTAACTTTTTGACCACCCCAAACGGCAGCTGATGGTCTTATCTGACCTCCACATCCAATTCTTCTTTGTGTGAAAGCTGATGTAGCTCAAAAACACATACTATCTCGATTGGTTGTTTCTAAGGTAGTCTTTCTTGGACCACACAATGTTTATACTATTCCGAGTAAAAACATGGATAGCTCAGGCAGAAGTATTAAAGCTCAACCCTTGCACAATATCTGCTAAAACTAATATATAAAATGAGAGTCTTTCTATTTAAAGCAGTAATAATTAAGTCATTCAATACTTCAAGCTCTCAAGCTGTTAATAGTTCCAAATGACAGCGAGGGGAAAAATAATATACAGTGTTATGTGAGATACAGACTTTAATACCTGTGTTGTTCCTTGTAGCTCAGTGCATTCACCATCAATCAAAACACTTTCAACATTATTTCCCAGCATGGCTTTTGAATTACATTGTTAGGAACTCACTCAGAAATTGCCCACCTCTAACTTCTTCACTAACCTTTATTTATTAGCTGTTCTTTAATCTTTATGAAATATTAATCAATTTGGTGTACAAATCCCGTGTAACAAAGCTTGGGAGTGAAAAACCTCTGGTCCATGGAAATCTCATCAATTGAGTACAGGGTTGTTTGCTTTTGTCACTACTAAATCACCTTTTTATTAGGATAGCAATGCAGAATCTTTTGTTTATCTTTGTCTGCTTTATGATTTTATGTTATTGCCCCACATGAACTGAATTCATGAAAAGTATTTCATAAAGATAATTTCTTATTACATATAAATGCTCCTTATTCTCTGAGCTTCAGGGACTAAAATGTTCCACCACCAAGATCATCTTAGTTCATTGTTTTACAAATGAGAAAGCGATGGTATGCAACACCTAGAGGCTTTGGGGAAATCTGGCCTTTTTCTAAATCAAAGCTCTTTTCTCAAAGTTTATTGGACAATATTACAATAACAAGGGATCATATGTTATTTATGGATAATAATATTATAAATATTAATAAAATGTATTCTGTACAAAGCAATATTAGTCTAGTGTGAGTTCTACACAAAATATTCATTAGCTGGATTGATACAGTAACGTTCTCAAATTATAATAAAACAGCATATCACATGATCTTAAATTACACTGGGGCTATGATGATAGCGAGCTCGTAACGTTCTTTTAATATGCATTCATGATTACTTACAATACCTAATGACATTGCATGAAGTGTTATGATCCTTTTGCTGAAAATGTAATTGAAAGAAACCCAGACCTTTATTCTCAGAGGATTCAGGGTGTAAATAAAAAATTACAATACGGTACTTGGTGATGACAGAAATGCAAAAAGGAGAGTTATCCCTGAAACGACCTGATTGTTATGTGGTCTACAGAGAACCATTCAGGTACTGAAGGGGAGGAAAGGTGCCTTACTGAAAGGAAAAAAGAAATAGTTACCCAAGATGACACATACAGTGTACATACACCTACACATACCAAAGCGTCTATACAAACCATACACTACTCACTACACTGTTTTTCTCTAAACATACTGAGCATGGTGTACAACTACAGAGAATAATGCTTCAACTCGACCACTATCTGATTCTGCAGCATTGTTCAAATAACTGTGTTGTGCTAGTGAACCAGGACTGCAACACCAACTCATACTGGATCAAACAAGGGCTACAGAATATTGAACCAAACCAGCGCTGAAACACTAGTGATTGTTTTTGACTAGACTAGAGCTAAAACATCGGACTAGAGCTGCATTAAGACACCACTTACTAATGAAACAAACTAGAGTTAAAACACCAGTGAATATGAAATCAAACTAGAGTTAAAACACAAGGGATTTTAACACCAGTGAATTTCAAACTCCATATACTGAAGGTTATTGTGTAATTCACAGTGTTTTTTTTGGTGGATTGAACATCGACCATTGCTGTCAAACTTGAACCTCCTTGTGGCCACCCACAAAATGAGCGATAATAATTTCAAGGTTCATTTAACTGGGCACTCTAAAAGAACAATTTGGCTTGTGAAGTGACTCTTGGCTCATGCGTTCATGTTAACCAGCAACAGCGAACACACCAGTTGGTAGTTGTCTTTGATGATGTTTTTGCGGTGGTGTTCATGTTCACATTTGACAGGTGTCTTTAAATACATTTTCATGAAAGTAGCAGTGTAGAGTGAGTTGGATTATTAGGATCACAAATATGACATTTATGAGGATCAGGGTAATAAACCTTAAGGACTCATATTTTTTGAGTGTGTGTGTGAGCTCATGTCAGCAGTAGGTTGTGGAATCTTGATATGCTGACGTTGTTTCCATGGTAGCCTTGCTTTGCTAAACCTCTATTTGCAATGTTCCAGGACAACAGAATTTCCTAGGTAATGTTTACGTGTATGTTTTCTAAGCTGCGGTCACATACAGTATCCTATACTATAAAACCACACATATAAACACACAAGATACAGCAAGTATAGTTCTTATATCCAGTTGAAAACAAACATTTGATTTTTAGTGTATTGCCACTTTAATTGCCACCTTTTTAAAAAACCTAACACATTTATTTGGATAACTAGCAGCAACATGATGTTCAACCCTGTGTGTCAACAACATATCTGCCTATAACACCATAGTATTAGAGCTTCTACTAATGAAGCAAGCTGCTTTCCACTTCAAGGGATCATTTTGAAGTTATTTTTTGTGAGATGTCAAATGTGGGAGAGTTAGTTTTAGAAATGTTTGTGGGTATAAAACACCATGCTGGCCGACACAGACATGTGGATAATGAGTCTCCTCAGACATTGTGTCAGATTATGAAATTGCTCTGAAGTAAACATGCTACAGTAAATGAAGAATATGTGCATGGGATTCACCTAAATTCAGAGTTTCTTTGAATCTATTTAAGCCACAATTTGAGGCAACATTTGGTTTCCTTAATTGGATCTGTAATTTAATCATTTGGCTACTTTAACTGTTTTTAGATTAAATCTAATTAGCATTATTAGGCACATTAGTTATTGAAGATATTTATGGTATAGGGTTGCTACAATGACATATCATTCATTGCCATAGATACAATTTAACCTTGCTTACCCAAAAGTTCTGAGGTTAGTTTACAAAAACCCATGCAACTGGCAGCAAGTCAGTGTTTGCCACAATCAATATACTTAAACTCGTATCAGTGAGTTGACCGGAGATCCTCTCTGCACTACCTCCACCTCAGAAAACCATTTAGAAGTAATACTATTTCACAAACACATTTTCTTTTTACAAATTGTGTATTTTTACAAATTGTATCAACTGTACCACAACCTTACATTTTGGCTTTCACCCAAAGCTTTTCAGAAGTATTTAGAGTCTATTTACCTGCAGCATTCCTGGTAAAGTAAGAGTGCATGTTGCTGTGTGTATACAGCAACATGCACTCTTACTTTGCACATTTCATCACATATACAACCCTGAAGCCCACTAACAAGGATCTGAGCACGCTGTATATATTTTAAGCTCAGCCTTTTTAATATGTGCATGACATTAATAGTTAATATTATAATTTAAAGAATTGTATCTGTTTGGTGGCTATCAGTAAGTTCTCCCATCTCCTTTTCCTTTTGTTGTCACTTGACTTTCTGTCCAAGTGTTCTTTTTCAATAATGCAAATGCCACTTAAAGCACAGAGGAACATGTTTCAATCAGTGCAGCGTCTCAGCATTTGATTGTGAAGGATCTTGTGAAGGCAATATGCAGATGTGCTAAAGCAGCTCTGGAAGGAGCTAAATCAGCGAATGGTCTCAAATGACTAGTCTGATCACATACTTTGCCTCTCCCAGAAATCTAAATTAATCAGTTCATGGAGTACAGTGCTATATGTACTCTTCATAGGTCTATTTGAACTTTCCCTCTGAGGAATATAAAATATGACCATCAGCACATGAATTACACACCCAATTTCAAATCATACAGCTAGTGAAAAAATAGACATTCTCCCATGTTTGAGGCTTACAATAGACCAGTTGAACGGTGGAAGTAAATGTTGTGGTTGTTTTTAAGGGGCCAAATGTGATTTTAGTGATACCAAATAAATCAAGTAACAATGTTACATACCACCTCCACCACCCTATGTTTGTTCCCCATAAGACTAACTAATATATAATGATAAACATAAGAATACTCAATTCAGTCATTCTTTCTCCCCCTTTGGAACCACCATATGAAGCATCAATGCATTATTAGGAAAATCTATCCTGAATGGCGTTGTGTTTGACAAAAGAGTGACAATCCATGTCACCCTCAAGGCCGAGGTCAAATAAACAGCTTGAATATTCAACCCCTGGATCGTTGACTTCAGTACCAATCATCCATCTACTTGTTCTCTAGCTGGCCTTCAGCCAGCCTGTTATTGATCTGGCACCTTGTTAAACTGTCACTGTGTGGAAGATTTGGAGCTGCATGGCTCAGACGAGGTAATTTTCTTCTTTTCTCTCAAAATGTGTTACCCAGGTATCTCTGCGCGATATCCTCAGGGCGATGGCTGACATTTTCTCTCTCAGCAGCATGTATTCCTGCTTCTTTATATAGCCACAGTGATGGCCTTGTCAATCTCCCTTGTCAATCTCCCCAGAATTATCTTAAAGGAAGACTAATTGCAGCTGTTTCATGGTCAGGAATCTAAAGGGGGGGATTTTTTTATTGTATTTTAGTTGGCCTCCTCTGTGTGTATTTGGGATGGTCATGCCAGTTTTTGGTTCCAGCTGAGAGTTTTTGTGGCCTCTTATGGGTCTGCATTGCTGACTCAGGATGTTTTAGCCCACTTCCATTCTAAAAAAAACTCATTGGCCAAGAGGTACAGTCCTATGTTTTAGGTTAACTAAATGTTCAGACTACAGTAGTTGTACCCAGCCAACAACAATTGAAATCTCCTGTACAGCAGCATCAAATTCAGGCTGAGGTGACTTTATTCAACTGCTAGAGGATAAACCTTTGTTGATCCGCAGAGGGGAAATACAGTTGTTACAGCAGCCCAAAACTGCAATAGAACCGATAAATAGAGAAAGTAAAGGAAGACATAAGAGATATACACTGTGTAAAAAAACAAATAAACGTTTAAAGTGAATACTTTTGCCTACTAAAATAACTAAGTACATTTACTGTACTCAAATAAAAAACATTTAAGTAGTGTTCTGATTATTTCCATTTGATGCCACTTATAGTTTTACTGCTCTATATTTTAAAGTAAGTAAAGTACTTTCTAAATCACTATATATTTATTTTACTGTAATAGTTCCTACTTTATACATTTACATTTTGCACACCGAACACATGATTTTTAACAAAATATGATGCATTTCTATGAGTTTAAAATACCCAACATTGTACAAAACTAGCTTGACTAGCTTAAGCCTTAGAATGTTGCTTACATATTAAGGCATCAGTATTGCTCTAATCCAATAATATGATCATTTAACACTCACAAAGGGGTTATTCTGCAAAATAGGGATTCTCGCTTTTGTTCCTCATTCGTTTCTGGTAATGTTTCTGTAATGGAATATTTTAACTTTATGGTATTTTTATACTTTGAATTTGAATACTTCCTTCACCAGCCAATAGCTTCAATCCGTTTCTAAAGGTGAAGCTTTACCTTGCTTTAATATTAGTTTGGTTATTAGTTTGGTGTGGCTGATAACAGTGTAATCAGATGGCCTACTGCCCTACAGGGCATTAAAAACTGTCTCGCAGTTATATTTGCTCCCACTGAGCTGCACTCGAAGCCAAGACAGAGACACACACACACACCCTAAAACAGGGAAAGATAGATACAACAGGTACCGTGTGTAAAGTTAAATTGATCTCTCAGTTCCTGCTTAACGATTGTTACTGGGGTGATTTTGTAAGGATGGGCTGATACCAGTGAAATTTTCTTCTTGGATTGAGTTTCCTCTTTTTGTTCAACCATAGTGGCTATTAAAAATTATGCTAACTAGTATGACTAATAATCTAACAAATGTTTTTTTTAAAGCTGTCTGTTTTGTACATATGACTGGGACTGATCTTATGTAACTATAACTCCACTGGTTTTATCTATGTACTGTAAAGGGAAACATCCACTAATGCATTTCATTAAAAAATAGCATTCTGTGATCTGGCATACAGGAGGTAATTTTTGCATCTTTTCCTAAAATTCCGGGTTCAATGGCTGTACTAAGCCTGCTATGAATGCCCATTTTGATTGGTGGGGCAGGAAGAGTGAAATGTTCATGACAGCGGAAGCCTTTATAGTATTTTGAGCAGCTGTCTCCACAGACCATCAAGGTCTTGTTAGAATTGTATTATTGTATTGATTTGGATGTGTAGCCTGAAGCTACCTGTGCCCTTGCTTATGGCAGACAGCCAGGATCTGTTTCGTTCACAAGAGAGAGAAACTGGGTGACAGCAGATGGATGGCAAGAGAGTTAAAAGCATGCTTGTCAGTTTGAATCTTGGCTGGGAACATCTTGTATTGAGAAGTGAATAAGATGTGCTTCTTGAGCTTTTCTGTTCTTTAATATTATCTGTAATTTTGTCCCTGAACAATGCACTTAGCTGGGCTGAAGTGTTCATTCTGCCACCACCTAAACCCCAGACTCAATTAAATAAATACTTCAACATTTTGGGAACTTCCTACTAGCTTACTTACTTTTCTTTGAGGAAGATTGGTACCTCTAATTCTACTTGTTAAAGCTATAGAGCCAGCTGAGGCTCAAGAAGCGGAGGGAACATGCGAGTCTTGCTCTGTCCAAAACTGAAGTTAAACAGCAATGTTGGATATTGGATTAACATCGCTTACTATACCTATGATCTCCAAGGTAACCTGTGTCCATCCTGGTAAGGGATGGTGGACTGTAAAATACCAGGAACAACAGTGGAAAAGGTCTAGTATGTTGTACAAATGTATTTTATAAATATATTAGACAGGTTTCAGTAAACCAAACCAACCAAGCAAACATGAAGTTTTCGAGAAACCTGATGATATCTATAGTATGATGATACCTGTAGGAGCCAGTGGGCAGATGAAGGAACACATTCAATCAGCTATGCTATGCAAAATACACAGGCCAAAACTAACACGATTATTTTTCTCCTTTGTCCTTTGGTTCTTTTGACGCAGCCACATTTCTCGTCTGTAGCAGATGTTATGCCTTACACTGCAGTTCCGCCTCAAGTTTCCTCTACTGTTAATAATCACATTCTTCCTCAAATTATCAATCTTCTAAAGACAAAGCAGGCGGAATAAGATACTATTTTGTATTCTAGTATGGAAAATCATATACTGGATACTCATACTATATGAGGGGAAAATGACACCAGCACAGCAGTCTGTCTGTAAAGAAATCTAGAAAGATTTAGACTAGAATGAACAATAGGTTGTGATTTTTTAAAAGCACATTAAGTCTGTGTCTGTTGTGGAAGTAGGCATGTAAGCTTTGACCCGGCGTGGGTGCCTGCGAGAATTGCACTCCACTGACAGCTAGCTCATAAATATAGTGAAAAGCTAAAAGGGTCAGAAAAATGCACACAGCATGAGAACAAATGTGCAGTTCATTGTATGTATAGGGAGCACAGGAAGTACATGATTTGTCTTTTCTGTGCAAGCATGACTGTGAGTGTGTGTATGGTGTCTTTGGTACTGTTTTTTCTTTGACACTTCTTTAATGTGATCTCTTTCTTTCATTCATTTTTCTCTTTTTCTTTCTTTCTTTCTTTCTTTCTTTTGGTCTCTCTCCTTCTTTTTATCTCTTTCCATCGCTCTCGCTCTGAGTTTGCATACCTGCTGAGGTGTGTGGTAGTTTTGTGTTAGCTGTCTCCAAAGCGACCAACTTCTCACATCCCACTCTGTGACACAAACAAAAAAGCAGCTGTGCAGAGAGGGGGTGTCAACATTGCAAACAAAACAACAGATCTGACTACTACAGTGCAAAGTGGGCATTATGTGTGTTTCATTTACATATGTACAATTGTGATAATAGGCCAAAGGCACGTGCTGTTCTTGCTGAACCTCGTCTCCTGCTCATATCAAATGAGATTTTCCTCCAACTTTATGCTGTTGTTGCAACTTTTGTAAATATTATGAACAGTAACAATGTGTAGGGGTCTAATTATGTATTCCATTTTTCATGTTTAAAGGTCTATGAAATAGGTTTGTCACTTCCTTATTAATGTATTTTTTTTTGCTGGGGCCGGGCATTAGTGCAGCATAAGCATTTCATAGCATGTTTATTGCAATGTCACATTAGCATTTCCTGTTTGAATCAATCAAATGCCTTGGTACACCAGTAAAAGCTTTGTGTAAGTTTGTGCTTAAATAATAATAGCAGCCTCTTTCTCTTTCTTAAACCAAACCAGCTAATTCTGGGCTGAAGTGAGTAATTTCACAAGCAGCTTCTTTGAAAGGATCAGCTTGTGAAGGTGTGGTCATCATTAATTTAAGTGAAATGAGCTGAACCCAAGTCTTCTCCCTTAAATTAGATGGTAAAAAATCTTTCACCATAATATAAGCACACATTTTACAGGAATTTGAATTATGCCAAATAAGCATATTTCAATCTTAACCCTGTTTTATCTTCTTTTCCCTTCCTGTCTCTGTCCCTCTTTCTTTCCTCTTTGGCTGCCTTCCTCTGCAGATTGAAGACATTATCACTCGCATCCAGGATGAGACAGAGGGTGTGCCCATCAGAACTGTCAAAAGTTTCATGACCAAAATCCCCAGTGTAGTAACAGGTAAGAAGTAGAGAGAGATGTCAAAGACTGGTTAACCCTGCAGTGTACAAATACACACTGTTAAAAGTGAGTCAAAGTAGTTACCAGGTTATTTAGTGCTGCCCTCTTTCCCCTGAATTAAATTACATTAGGTGAATAAATATCTCTCAAACAACAAGTCCTCAACCCTAAACTACAAACTGTATTCTCTTTGTCAATATTTTCTGATCTGCCATGTCTATGGTTAAGGTTTGCTTTGACTTAAAACTACTTAAAGTGATGGTGCAAAGTAATTTTACCCTAGGGTCTGTTACACCATGACCTCGAGCCAAACTACCCCCAGAAGCTTTTTTCACCTGGGTCAAACATTGGGCGAGTAAGCGTTATCAGCTGATTACCTTAATGCAGGCGCTAATGGAACCAACTGTGTGTCAACAGTGTAAATTACCCCACTAATAATGACCAAAATGATACCAAACTTTGACCAAATACTGCATACCAAACTTTTAACTCGCCAATGTTTGACCCAGGTGAAAAAATACTTCTGGGAGGGTTGTTTGGCTCAAGGTCATGGTGCAAAGGACCCTAAGGTAAAATTACTCGAACCTGAATCACTTTAAACAACGTTAACACACTTCGTTGACACAGTTTTCCTCAACTTTCTCACTAAGAGGTATCTGCTGCCATCATAATTACGTCACACTACATCTGCCTTTGCTCCCCAGAGAGAACAGTCTTTTTTGTCTTGGATCATGACAGTAGAGGTCTGTGTCAGAAAAACATAAGCATAGGTTGTTAAAATCTGCATTAGTTAATTACTTTGCACTTTTTCTATACTGACATGTTAATCACTTTATAGTGTTATACTGGTTAAGACAATCTCATCCCAAAAGTTATATTTGCTATTTGGTACAAATTATCAGGAAAATAGAGATCATGCTCATTTGAAACACGGGTCAGCTGAGCATTCAAAAAAAACAAATGTGTAAAGTCAAACTCACAATTCTACATATAAAATGTTTAGTAATAAATTGATACTGATCTCATATTTACTTATAGGTTCAACGCAATGTCTTTCTTCCAAATTCGTATTGTCCCTATGACTTTTATCAAAGGACATAGTGCTTTTCAAGAAACTTGTAGGAAAGGATTCAGAAATTATGGACTTGTAATATAAGGAATGTTGCATCATCTGTTTGTAAATTTTCAAACAACAATCCCAGGACTGATGTCAATTTACATCATTCTGTTTTGGGTTATGCAAAGAGCCCAATAATGGCCGTGAATGGTGATGACAATAGTGTTGGAACACTAGAAGCCAGACCTCCAGCTGAGGCACAAGCTGATATCTATCTATAAATATACACAGATATAGATATATAATACATACATTGTTGCTGCATTTCATTCTGGTTCTGTTAATGCTGCTGCTCTGTTTCTTCAGCAGTGGCTAACTGGAGAATAACTGAATAGCTGGAGGGAAAGTGGGAGGACAACATATGATTAAATGTTTTCAAAAGAAAGTCTGAGTGTGGAAGGGGAATGAGTAATGCTGTCCTCCTACAGTACTGTCAAGGTGCCCTTAAGCAAGGCAATCAACCTCCAACTGCTTCAGTAGAGTTGGAGCTGTAGGTGTCAATGTGTGGAACTGCATTGTTGTGAATTACCAGGGGAACATGCACACACACTTAAAGTAGAAAAAAATAAAAAGATTATTAGCCAGTTGTACCTGTCATGTGGGGATTGAAGTCAGCCACCCTGCCTGCTGGCTGTTGTTGCTTCGATTGATAATCACTTTAAAAGTCTGGAGTCACAGTGGGAGGCTCTGACACACCCCAAACAAATGATGGAAGCAAAGAAAAGCTATTAACGGTCTCCTTTTTTTCTCTCAGACCTTGTGGAAAATGCATTACCACAATATGCCATAAGCAGTCTATATCAATAAACACAATTACTACAGCAGCGGATGGATGTGCAGAGTGTTTGCAGCTGAGTGCTAAAGGCAAGGGAAACTAATGAATGATGAAGAATTAAACACCACGTCCCTCGGGACTCAGAGAAAGCAGAAGGGAAGCAAAGATGTGATGATTCTCTATCTCCACCACACAAAAAAGAAAAAGCGTTTTAGTATTTTTACCTATCATAAATTATCACAGAGTAATGTAAATGCTCTAAATATTGCTCTTCTAAGTGCCAGTGGGGTGAGATCATTTCAAACTTGAGCAGTTGGAGACCTTTCGTGTTATTATACTTCAGACAACTTCTTGAGATGAAGTAATGAAAATCTTTATTTCTTCGTCAGAGCTCTTGTGTTGAAATTATTTAATTAAGCTTGCACATATGTTTTTTAGTATAAAGCCGAACTTGTTCTCTATTACACCTAATCTTAATTGGAGTTTTAAAGTAATGGGTAAAAAAAAAACTTTTTACATTTCGCCCCCAAAAATGACTCAAAGGAGAAGGGATAAAAAAAAGTGCTTCTCACTTTAAACCCCATCTTTTTCTATTACTTAAATTGTACTCCAAATCTCTACAGATGTGAGACCATGCACTGTATAACAGTCAGTTTCTTTTTTTTCTTTTTTCTGTCTGGCCTGTTTCAGGTACAGATATTGTGCAGTGGCTGATGAAGAACCTTTTCATTGAGGATCCAGGTAAATTTTGACAAAATATACCAGACTGCTGAATATAATGACTTCTTTCTTAAAGCCAACATCCTCCTATGACAACACACATCTTGTTCAAACTAGAGAGTTTTATTAACTAAAGGAAATACCAATGCTGTAATAAGTATGCACAAAAACTTACTGGGTGCAGAGTTTTCCAGTTTGGATTATTACAGCCACAAACAACCAATAATATGAAAGCATGAGTTTAGTTGATGCCAAATGTACTCCGAAGTTGTGTTACCGTGCAAAAAATATAAAACACAGGGATACATTTATCTTAAATGGCAGTGGTGGGATGGAACGCAGTACATTTACTTAAGTACTGTACAATTACAAATTTGAGGTAGTTGTACTTTACTTTTCTATTTTCTTTTCATGCCACTTTTTCCTTGTACTCCATTACATTTAAAAGATATTGTTAATATTGTTCTTTTTACTCCACTATATTAATTTACAGCTTTAGTTATTTTACAATTTAAGATTTTTGCACACAAGAAATACAATGTTTTATTATAAATCAAACTACCCAACAATATTCAGGCCTACAAGTACAGCTAAAAAGATTAGCTTAGTTGGTTGACAGGATTGTTTTGATTGTTTCCAGTTTCTAAAATGTGAGGATTTTCTGCATTGAGTTTAAATACATTTTCCTGATGATACTTACATACTTTTCTTAAGTAACATTTTCAATGCTGGACTTTTACTTGTAACATAATGTTTGTATAGTTTGGAATTAGTACTTTTACTCTTAAGTAAAGGATCTGAATCTGAATCAGAATCAGACATACTTTATTGATCCCCGAAGGGAAACTCTGTGTCACAGTAGCACCAGTAGTAAGAAGACAGAGACGGAGCACTGCAACAGGCAGCTTGCACTTTTCAGCGCATGCGCACACTTCACTTCAGATGCATCAGAATCAGAATCAGATTCTTCCACTACTGCAGCACAGCAGTCCAGTTTATGAAAGGTCAGACACAGTATGTGGTAGGCACTGCAGGTCTTTCATATGAAAAATCTTTTACCCTTTCAGAAGCATAAATGTGGGTGTGTTTGAAATAAATAGAAGATCTTGGCAGATGCACTTAGACTTTCCCTAACAAAAAATCAAACATTTTAATGGAAAATTTATATTTTGTGCGTAACTTTTTTATATTAATGAACGTCTGTTACATTCAAGCCATTGCCAAATGAGTCAACACAAAGTTAATTAAGACTATCAACTCCACAGAATTATCTCTTTACTACTTAGAATACTTCATGGGGGCGGCAGAACCTACACACTACAGCTTTAAGCTTCACAAGTTAATGCTGCAATAACAACACAGAATGACTAGGAAAAAAGAAACTAGAGTTATAACAAAAACACACCAGCTAGATTTTGCTGTGGATATGTTGTTTAGATGACCTGACCTGATGCATGGTGGTGGGAGAGCTGTTTATTGTTGGTGCAGAAGCCCACAGCCTGGACACTGAGTCAATCATTGAGTCATCCATGTACAACCGACCCCAATCAAACCATCTTCGGGCTGAATCCTATACAGCAGCTGTAATGAGTACTACTTGTTCTCTTCCTGTTACAGCTGAGGCCATGCACATTGGAAGTCTCATCGCAGCTCAGGGGTACTTCTTCCCTATCTCAGACCACGTCCTCTCCCTCAAAGACGACGGCACTTTCTATCGCTTTCAGGTGAGCAGGAGTGTCAGTCAAGTGATAACAAAGACACAGAGGACAATACACAAGTAGTGGAGAAGTATGCATATCAATAGATCATATTTACTTTATATTTAAATAGTTCCAGACTGAAACTCAGCGTGCAACCAAGTGAATCAGGTTCTCTATGTTACACAACGTTAAGAGTTGTTCTTAAAGGTTTAGGGTTACCCTGTCTGTGGAGACTCATAAAATAGGTAATTGACTCTTAAACCTCTCATTTGTCACCTGATACTGAGTTAAGTATCAAATGTTGCCAAGAAGGCCAACAGATTGATTTTGAAACACTGTTATGTTTACCATTATGCACATGAGGTCATTGCTGAGAGAACTAAGAAAGTATCTTGGTTAACATTTTGTGACAGCTGATTGAATTTGGAGAGGCATCTGTTGGATCAGTTTACAACACAAAAGAGAAATGGATTAATTTTACAGTTAATGCACAACATTAGCAGCATTCCACATTCTCAATAATAGATTCAATTATTTAATGGGGGGGGGGGGGGGTCTTTGTTGTCTTAGTTGTGACATAATTCCAAACATTAGCATGCTAACGCGCTAAGATGGTGGACATAAAAACATTATACCTACTCAATTTCAGCATTGTGTGAATGTTGGCAAAGTGACGTTAGCATTTAGCTCAAAGCAATGTTGTGCCTAATAACCATCTAATGGAGCCACTAGCACGGCTGCAGACTTTTAGTCTAACTAAAGGTACGCAGAACGGCTTTGTAAAGGTAGAATTACCTTTAAAAAAAAGCTTTGATAAATAGGTAAAAATCTACAATTCCAGGATCATCCCTGGAATGCAACTTTTAGAATGTATTTTTAGATGCTAGATTTTCAAAATATTGCTCCTTGTTATACTTTATACAATTGTTTTTTTTTTTCTCCTACTGTTCTGTGCCTTTCATAACAGACCTAACCTCAAACTCATCCCTTCTTCATTCTGCATAAGCGTCAGAAATTCTGAAAAGTCCAGCAAGGTTAATCTGATTGTGGGGGCACTTACTTTTCATAAATACCTTAATCAGCTGTTGAAGATGACTTGTTCTGTAATGAAATGACACACCGATCTTGATGACAAAAGGCCCTGTCTGCTCCTTCGTTGTGGAATCCTTTGTGACCCTATTAAAAATGGTGATCTGTTAAAATGTTCATCAAGCGAGCGAGGGAAGCAGGTCTGGGTTCAGGCTGGGTAGGCGGATACCAAAAGCCTGACAGAGACATAGTGTAGTAGAGTAGTGCACTAGAATTAAAGACTCATCAAGGGACGAAAAGAAAAGAAAAGCGTGCTGACATTTTACTCCATCTTCACTGTTCACAGATAAGACAGTGGGGTTAAAGTCAGAGATTAATTATGCCAGACTGTTTTATCCAGAAGTTCCTGATTAAAAATCGGAAACAATGTTTTCACATTCCTCAGTGGGGAACGACAAGGCGGACCGTGCCGATATTAGAATGATCTCTGTGCAGCATCTTCCTTCCTTTCCACGGAGTCTTGTTGGAGAGCTGAGTCTCCACCGGAGCTGGAGGAGCAGTTTAATTACACCAGACGACAGTGCAGATGACTGTGCATTGACCTTGGTTTTTCTCCTTCAAAGTGAAGTGGAAGAGAAAAGGAGCAAGGCCGTTTGCCATTGAAGCTTCAAAAAGACAATCACCATTCATTAGCAAATTAAGTGTGAGGCCAAGAGAAACACAGAGGGAAATCAAAACAATTAACAAGTAACAATTAACACTGTGTAAAATTTCGAATTAAAACTGTGATTCAAATACCCTGCAACCGACTGTATGGCAAATAACAATCATATCAGCATCTGTTCTTTGCCTGCTGGCTTTATGCATTCCCATTGTTTATTTTGCAGCTCATCATTGCCACTCATTTTATAGTGTTGCTGCAAAACTCCCACGTCTCTGCAACTTCCCAGGATGCCTCTCACTAGTGGAAAAAGTTGTAGGAGTCAGCTTTTCTGAATCTGTTCAATACTGATAAAAAAAAAGAAAAAGATTTTGATTGCTCACACAGTGGTGCAAGGCAATCATGTGCACCACTGTGTCTCAGAGGCAAAACAACAGTCTCACAAAGGTCATTGTCATCACTCCATGTTTTGTGGGAATGTTTTGAAAGATGCCGTTATAGTTTTGACTCAATGTCTTTGAAATACTAACCGCCGGTTGATCCATGTCTTTTGACTCGTCACTTTGTTTGGCTGTCAGGCACCGTATTTCTGGCCATCCAACTGTTGGGAGCCTGAGAACACAGACTATGGTAAGAGGGATAAATTGACTTTTTTTTTTTCTTCTTACACATTTTTGTGATAACCCCCTTCTTATAGCATGTCTTCCCCCATGTTAGAAGGATCAATGCTTTTTCATTAAATCAATTATCCTAGAATACTTTTTCAATGGAAATACGGAGTACCATTGAATGGCACGAAAATACTGTTGTATCTGAGGGAGTGTTAATAGAGCTTGTAATCAGTATCAATGTCTCAACTACATTATTACACAGGTACTCAGTCAATACATTAAATTCACAGCAAATGCTCACGAGGCTAAAGTTAAGTGCATTCTAGACCTCCAAAATCAGCAGAATACAATTAACCGTACACAACTGTAAGATTTACTCCTCCGTGTTCAGACCGAATCTAGGGACCAATTTTAATCCCACAACTGTACTTTGGAAAATTATTTCTACAAATCCTCTTTCATCTTCATTAAGCTTCATCTAATTAAATAAAGACAGTAAACATATCCTTGTAGGTGTAAGTGAATATTTATAGCTTGGCTGTAGAGCTTAACACAACCCCCACAATGTTAAGGTTTTATACAGAAATAACTATACTGTATGGGTAATTGTCTCAGTTTCTACCTTACATGCTCAGGTTTGATAGTGACTAATAGGTAAAGCTATGGAATGTGACAAATCAATTAGATATTTCACAATTGGATCAATATGACCAATATGTTGGTTTGCATATGATCTATACTACACATGCAAATACATAAAACACAAGCAATCTAAGAAAACAACTGAGGGAGAGAGAGAGAGCGAGAGAGAGACAAACAATAAATACTATTATGAACCTGAAGATGAGCATAATATGGGCACTTTAATGATTGACTTAGTACGTACTAAGTATTGACAGAAAATAACAAAGTTACTAGTATCCTGATTTTAGTCCCTTGATAGACTGGCTTTTAAATCAGTTAGTAATAAAACTGACCTGGCACTGTAAACACACGCTCCTTTAGAGAGGACCAGTCAACAGGATTAGTCAGTCACCGCTACACTTCTTGCCCTTCATCCTGTCCCAGAAGCAGCATGTCTGGAGTTTAGAGCTCAGTGCCTCTTCACACTCCATCTCAAAATCCTAAAGCAACACATAAGTGGACAGGCGGCCTCCAAAACTGATCATAGTTTCATACCATGGGAGGTGAGGAGTGGTGAGGTAGGTATATGAGAGATGTATGGATGAAGGGGAGCATGTACTGTATACTGAGAAATCCTTGTCTTTGATTCTCTCTATCCCTCTTGTAGCTATCTACCTGTGCAAGCGGACCATGCAGAACAAGACCAGGCTGGAGTTGGCAGATTATGAGGCGGTAAATTCTGGATTGTTCCTCTATACACACACATCACTACTTCTTGGGAGTGATCTGTATGTCAAGTTTAGGGAAACAAACCCAACACAACCTCTTAAAGTTCAAATTTGTGTGTGTCTGTAATAATGAGATCTTTAAAACTGTGGGATATTTTAAGATTTAATTGGATTTAGTTTAATGGGGGTTTTTTTTCCTTAGAGATTTTTGATCATAACATCCTACCATGTCTTCTCTCCAACAGGAGAACCTAGCCAGGCTGCAGAGAGCTTTTGCCAGGAAGTGGGAGTTTATCTACATGCAGGCTGAGGCCCAGGTCAAGTAAGTGCACTCTGTTACCACGGCAACTCATGAAACTACAATGCACGCAGTGATGTCAATCACACCTAAGGTAAAAGATAAACAAAACATATCATGAGCAGTGAGTTCTGAAAGACTCCATTAACCCCCCGGTAATGGGATTTCCTCTTACATTGCATCTCCAGTCTTATCTAGGCACCGCAGGTCTGCTGCTTTATGTTTCTGAGGTATATGCAGCATAGTGAATCACTTTGCTTTTGGAACATATAGAAATTGGAGAAAGAAGACAGAGGAGGTAAAAAAAGAAGAAATGATGGATACCTGCCTTCAGAGAGCCCCCCTTTGATTTATTTATGCATGTACTGTACACTGAATCCCATGACACATTAGGCCACTGCATGGTCTTCACACCTTGTGTGCATCTGCAAGCCACAATGGCAGATTGCAGATTGCAGATTGGGCCAATTTGCATGCAGCTCCTTATTTAATGATTGCTTTCTGGTGGTCCGTGTGACCAATCTTTTGACAAAAAGCACACAGAGCAATGTTCTTTTGTCCAGAGAACATGTTCTTGACATTATTGGATTTTTCAGTTACAGTTCGGTAGTCCTCTATATGAATAAGGAACACTTGAAAAGTTTTAACAAAAGCTTAAAAGTTTTCATGCCGTAATTCTTACACTGACTGATGCCCTCATGTGCAGAATCGACAGGAAAAAGGATAAAACTGAGAGGAAGATCCTCGACAGCCAGGAGAGAGCCTTCTGGGACGTCCATAGACCTGTGGTAAGTAGGGGTGGGGAAAAAAATCGATACAGCATAGTATCGCGATATTTTCAGTGGCAATACTGTATGGATACACAGGCGGCAAGTATGGATCTTTTATGTGGTGGTCAGTTTGTCCCATTTTGCAGCAATAAAATTGAAGGAATTTGAAAAAAATGTTCAAATGTTTATGTTTAGATAAAACAGAATAATTTGTAATTAGAAAAATTAGAAGTTGGAAAGAAGGTTACGAAATGCATTATATCGCAGAATATTGCAATCTGTTTAAAATCACAATAACATTGTATCGTGATGATATTGTATCGGGAGGAGTCTGGTGATTCCCAACCCTGGTGGTTAGCCTCTGCCTGTGCATGGAAGATTGTAACTGCTACCTCCTCTTTCATCCACACACTGTCACTTTTTGTCTTTCCAGAGCTCTCTTTGGGTAATCTTAAAATCACCAGTATTGACCGTAATAATGTTGAAGTATAACAATGTTTTTTTTTTGTGTTTTGCTCGCGTTTTCTCCAGCCTGGATGTGTTAACACGACAGAGATGGACATCAGAAAATGTAGACGCATGAAGAACCCTCATAGAGTTAAGAAGGTATGACGTTCCAATAACAAGGGTGTGACGCTTTGTTAACAATCTGTTTACAATAAATGTAAAAAATACTTAGAATTCCTTTAAATACAGATTACTTTAATTTCAGAGGACATAAGTTGACAAAGAACTTCATATCAGTTATAGCGACACTATTCCTAATAAGATTTACATTAATACAAGCAATCATCTTTTAGTCACTTAATTTGATTCCTTTAATTTTACAACACAGGGGCTTTCTTAGCAGCTGTTTTCATGCCTTATCTGCACTGCGAGAAAATAAGTATGTGTTGTATCTCTCTATTATCTCTCCAACTTCTCCTCTCATCGTGTTCAAACGGCCCAGTCAGTGTATGGTTTGGTGGAAGAGGGAACACAGTCTCGGAGTCCCATACATACTCCTTCGCACCACTGCAGAAAAGGCACCAAGGAGGATGTGGAGAAAGAGGTAAACATGTGTCCTAGAAGAATTTGCCAAAATGATCAACTCATATTAAAAAACAACAACAACAATGTTCTGTGCTTTGTAATGTTTTATCCACAAGCATTTAGTATCACTCCCACAGTAGCATTACAGAGGAGATTGACACACTACATTTTAGACTTAGTATAAAGTCAAATTTAGCAGGAGCTTTCTAGCACAAAGGGAGATTGAATTTCACTATAAAACACGACAAATAAAATGGATGCAACTGGCTTATGGGAAAACAGGTGTATTACGAGAAACAGTAGCATTAACATTGCCATTGAGGCTGACAACCAACTTAAAGATGGTCCTGCTAGTTAATTATAGTAGTTCCAAGATACTTGTATGCTGCAATAAGACAATCCTACACTGACAATTTAGAAGATGCAGAACATTTACCTTTTGCTAGCTGTTCTCATACAAAACCAGCATAAAAAACATTGATTCCTGTCATGTCCTCTTTCAGATCTTATTCCTGAACACCCAGCTAGATCGTCACTGTATGAAGATGTCTAAAGTTGCTGAAAGGTACAAGGAACTCAGGCATTTAGGTAGAAATGGTTAACCAATGTTAGATATATTATGAGCTTATTGTGTTGAATTGCATTAAGCTGTACGGGCATTCTTTATTTGTCCACTTTCTTGTTAGTGCATGAGAGTTGCAGAGCATATGTATGCATGTTTATGTGTTTCTAGTCCCTTTTCGTCCTCTTTGGCAGACACACTCATGTGTTTGTTTGCCTGACAGTCCCATCTTCTGTTCAGTCATCCGGGACAGCCATTACTTCCCAACGGAGCAGAAAAAGTATGATTACTGCTGGCTTGCTGCGCTGCTCTGCCTCTCTGACCCTTTCACCTCCTGACTTCACATACAGAGCTGAGTTTAATTAGTGCTCCACAGAGCGGATAGTTTGGGACATTAACCCAAACACTGCAGGAAACACATTTAACAACATGAGTCATGTTGGGCAATAACATTCAAAACAACTAGTATCATTCATTTCTTTCTTTCAATCACTTCACATTAGGACTAATATGTCAAATATGAACACTCTTTGGGTTAGTGAGCATATGATTTATCATATTACTGCAGGAGGGAATGTTTTCTGTCAGAGATCCATGAGTTACAGTCAGATTGAACAGCTGTCGAAACAAGATCATATATATAACAAATGTGCAGTACATTTACCCTTCATACTGTATGTTGTGGAGGGATGATACAGTGGCTGACAGGATGTAGGAGAGACTCCACATTCTGTCATGATAGATTCTTGAGTTGCAGTTTAAACTGTGAGCAGTAAAACATTTCCTGCTGTTGTTGACGTTCTTTCTGCTTCGCTGTGTCTCTCAAGTCTTATTGATCTCAGATTAGCTATGAGAGGGATGAGGTTTACATCAGAGCCTTCAATCAGAACAGATGTTCCTGCTTAAAAAAATTGTTTCTTATAATTGATTCAATCAACTGAAAACCCATATATATGCATGTATATATATATATGTATGTGTATATATATATATATATGTATATATATATATGTGTGTATATATATATTCATATGTATGTATATTTGTATGTATATATATATATATATATATACACATACATATATATGTATATGTATATATGTATATATATGTGTGTATATATATATATATGTATATATATATATATATATAGTAAACAGAGGACATATTGATCTCTTCGAAGAATTGTGACAAAATGGGACTTCTGAAACTTTGTCTTTAAACTTTGACCAGCTTTCAACCAACCTCTCCTGTGTGTGTGTGTGTGTGTGTGTGTGTGTGTGTGTGTGTGTGTGTGTGTGTGTGTGTGTGTGTGTGTGTGTGTGTGTGGTGTGTGTGTGTGTGTCAGTCTGATAAGCTACACTGAGCAGTACATGGACTATGACCAGTTTGTGACAGCACAGGAACCGTCCAACCCATGGACCAGCGACGATCCCTCACTCTGGGATCTGGAGGCCAGGTGCAAAACCAGAAACACATTTCCTTTTCATTTCATAGAGTTAAACTACACAACAGTGTTTGGAATATACAGAGAATTGGATAACAACCATGACCTTTTTCAATTGGCTATTGACATTGGCTATTCATTATTGTGCTGATTATTTTTGATTACAGAAAACATTGTGTTGGGCTGTATTGTTTTCCACTGTGTTGTCTGATTGGAAGTAATTGCATTTTTTTACCTAAGCGTTTGTGTAACTGAAAGAATTATCAATATAAAATGTAGTGCATAGGGCAAAATAAAAGCTATTTTCTTTACTAAAAAACGTTTTTGGGATCGACTGGAAAAGATTTTTTTACTAGACACTGAAATTATGTTTGTTTGTTTTTTCATAAGATTAATGTCCGTTTGGGACGGTTTGTGTCACCATGCTCTGACTTCTGGCTGAGGATATTCTCGGCTGCTCAAACATTTAAAGGGAAAGTCCACCAATTTTACCCATCAAATTGTGTTTACAGGTCTTGGGGTATTCCACTGCATATGCGTAAAAAACCTCTGTGGCTCCAAAGGCAGCTGAGATAAGTCTGATAAATTGCCTCAAGTGATGCCACTTGAGTCAGCTCTTATCTGTGGGTGCATGTATTTAGAAAGAAGTGAGCTTACCAGACTTCAGTAACCAGTTCCTAATATCTATTTGATGCCATAGTGCCTTAATGCTACATTAGCCACCAGGAATCTCCAACCAAACTGTCAGCGGTCGAGTTGCATACTGGGTAATCTAGGTGTCAGGTTTTGACAAGGAAAAACTGTCCATCCTGAGTCGGACAATTGTATAGAAGCACATTACTAAATCAGTGGAGTACTCTTTTAAATTACACTAGGTATGTACAGTATGACGAATTTTGCTGGACTTGAGCGGTGTAAAAAAAAAGCTACATTAAAATGTAATTTATGCATGGATTTTTATTAAACTCTAAGAACCAGTGATAAAAATCTTACAAATTCTAACTTTTTTGAAATATTATCTTGAACAAAGGCACAATGAAACAGATCATTGCTGTTCAATCAATTCAGTCAAGTAGTGAAGAAAATTCAGGTCATTCAGTTTACTCAATCAATCTAAATCAAATAATCTAGTTTATGTGTTACAAACACCTATTGGACAATGTCAAATTATTCATCATCTATTAAAATCTCATCTAGAGATCTGAAGGTAATCAAATAAAGTTTTATATCTTAGAGAGGGCAGTTGGAGCTCTCAACAAGTTGCACTAGTCTCTGCAATCCTGGCCTGAGTTATGCAGGAATTGATTAGAGCAGACATTTAATCACTGTGCCTAATGTAGTTTCATATTTAAGCTGAATTGATTAATTGCAGGATAGGAAAAAATATATTCCCTGCGGAAAGTAAAATTGATCGATTTCAGATGAAAGTTGCGCAGCTTTCCAGACATCAATTTCACATCAACATCAGTCATCTTTTAGATGACTGACCGCATTTCAGGTTTTAAAGTCTTATCCCTTCCTCTGTATTTATGTCAGCTTTCCATACACTCAGCATTTCTCCACCATAATTGCATATCTTTAATACATGTTTAATCTCAACCCCTCTGCAGAAGCTTCAGGCGGATGTTTATATTGCCCCTCCTCTCTCTCTCTCTCTCTCTCTCTCTCTCTCTCTCTCTCTCTCTCTCTCCTCTCCCCCCTCTCTCCATCATCTCCTATCTCTCTCAGTAAGGAACCCAGTCAACAGCGAATGAAGAAGTGGGGGTTCTCTCTGGATGAGGCCCTGAAGGACCCTTCAGGACAGGAGCTCTTCCTTAAATTCCTGGAGTCAGAGTTTAGTTCAGAAAACCTGCGGTGAGCGCATGAGATGCTTCAGTAATCATCTCCAACCTTTTTGCGTTGTGGTGGTTTTCGCTCATAAACACTTTTGCATTTTCTGTTCCAAACATGCTCTGCTCCAGTTAAGCACAGTTCAGACCAACAATTTGCAGAACGGTTTCATAACATCGTGGGGGAATGTTGCAGTGGTCTGGACCGGCCCGTTCCAGCTCGTCTCAGCTAGTCATGTCACCAGAGGCTGGTTTTAGAACATGAGGGATGTCACCTGTTTCACCAGCCAATAGAAAAGTCAGCTTGTAAAGTCTGCTATGAACTATAGAAACAAAATTATCCATAATCCATTTTATTTCTATGTTACAAACGGTTAACTGGTCAAAATGGAAGATTACACTGAGGCTCATCGAGGGCCCGAAAGCAAGGTAATGTAATGTGGTCAAGCGAGCTACAGAGGCGATAGAACTAAGCCTGGATCACGTAAATGCAACATTATTGTTCACCGATTTATCACCAACAATGCAATTGTATTAAGTAGGCTTTCTAACTGTCACTAACGTGATCCACATGCATATATAGAAACAACAAATGATATATCCAGCTATGAAAAAGTCTTAAAGTCGGAAGTTGGAACGGAAGTATAAAGAGTCGTTGCTATGGAGACGATACACTGTCTCCATAGCAATGACACACAGGTTTCTGAACGTTGCAGAACATTGCGTTGCAAGTAGTTGCACGTACTAACTTGTCGCAGATCTTTGGTCTGAACTGGGTTTAATCATGTGGTCCCTTTTACGTTTAGGGTTTGCTGTCAATAAATGCAAGAAAGTTGTATTTTTTAGGGGAGGTTTATCCGCATTAGAACAATTCAACATGCTGACATAGGGTTCTTTGTACATTTAAATCTGTACAACAGCACTTTTTGTGCCTTGCGTCTGTTTGACATTTTGAACAGAGTATGTTATTCAAAAGTGTTTGCTGCTCTGAAAATAGCCGTAAACACAGATTTCTCTTTGGCATCCCTATTGTTCCGACCCACCGTTTCAACCCACTTGCACACTGTAAATACAGGAAAAAACAAATCACAAGTGAAAGGTTTTCCTGTTGCTACTACAGGAGATCTGTACCTTGAACACAAAGAAAAGATTACCACTCACAGACACAAAGTTCCAGGAATAACAAGTGTAGGAAAAATGATCCTGTTTTGCTCAGCCAGATACATCAGTAACTGTTTTTTTACATGATTTTACCCTGAGGAAAAAACTTACATGTTGGAAAAATTCACAGCCGAAGCGGAAAACTTCACTGATCCCTGTTGAGAAACTTGATAGAAAAGAGCTATAATGAGTGTGTGAATATCTAAAAAAGAATGAAAAATAATTTATTGGTTTGTGTTTTCACAACCTTAGTAGCTCTTTCACTCAGTAGATTTAATTGTGGTGCATGGAAATAGTATTGGTTCCACATTAGGGCAATACAAGTGTGTGTGTGTGTGTGTGTGTGTGTGTGTGTGTGTGTGTGTGTGTGTGTGTGTGTGTGTGTGTGTGTGTGTGTGTGTGTGTGTGTGTGTGTGTGTGTGTGTGTGTGTGTGTGTGTGTGTGTGTGTGTGTGTGTGTGTTTCTTATTTGTTTCTTATTTTCTTATATTTCATTCCATGTGAGAAAGAAAATATATCTTGGAATGAACTGTGAGAGATGGCATGGAGGTCGTTGAGACCTCAGAGTTACAGAAGAAGTTAACACATACTACACACGACAGAGAGAGCATACACCCTCATCACTACTCACCTCACGTCTATACTCTCCCCCTCTCTCTCCCTCTTTCTTATTCCTCTTTTCCAGACCTTTAGTTGCTTTTGCTTTTATGAGGGAGCTTTTGGAAGAGCACTACTGAGGGAGACAGCAAGTTAGACATAAAGTGAGAGAGAGAGAAGCAGACCCCAGAGTGTCTCTCTATATTATTATATCTCAGACCTAGTCCACAGATCAATGTAGATGCGAGCTAATATTGGAAGCAGTCAGCCTGAGCCTGGCTGCTGCCTCTGGTGTTTAACACAGTTCAGTGCACTCATCCCTTTATATCATACTGGATATTAACTAGTCTAAAAGTCTTTTGTTTACTGCCCGATACAGTTTTACATTTAAAGATTTATGTGCTTATTTTGTCTGAAATAAATCTTAATTTTAATGTTTCTCAATCTTTCACATGATTTTGTTCTGCAAAGCAGGAAGCCGGAAGCTTTTAAACTGAGCTTGCAGCAGTGAAAATTAAAATCCATATGTTTCCCTCCCTTACATTTACTTTTACATTTTTTTGCAGTGCACACATACAGGAAGCTGTCAAGAATCCCACTACAGTTTGTTTTTGCTCTAAATATGTCCATCTAAACAACTCAATTCTCACAAATTTTTGTACTACATCTTGAATAAGTATGTGTCTTCAAATTCAATACAAAGAAACTAATAGCAGAATACTTCCAGTTTTTAACACACAACCATCACTTATGATCAAGGCTTAAAACTTCCCATGCCAAGAAAATCCCACTTAAGTGGTGGGAGCCAAGTAAAGCGTATTTTTATTTCAACAAGTGAAACGATCCTACCTTACTCTAAAATGTGTGTGAGATTCTATTGTGTGAAATGCAGATAACGTAGCAGATAAAAATTAATCTTGCAGATAAATTACACAGAAAAATACTTTCTGTGCATTGTGGATCAATGTAGTCATGTGAATCAGGTTGTTTAGACACTCCATAAGTCAAATAAATATCAGAGGTGAATTTGGTCTGTATTGCAGGTTCTGGCTGGCAGTGCAGGACCTGAAGAGGATGCCCCAGCAGGATGTGGCACAGAGGGCACAAGACATTTGGGCAGAGTTCCTAGCCGAGGGAGCACCCAGCTCCATCAACCTAGACTCCCACAGCTACGAACGCACAAGCCAGAACCTGAAAGACCCCGGACGATACAGCTATGAGGACGCACAGGTGAGAAAACACAAGGTACAGGAAGAAAGGGAGAATGAAAGTGGGTTCAGGTAAATTCATCCCATAGGGACAGTTCACCCCAAAGTCTAAAATACCTATTTTTCCTCCTATGCTATATGTATTTTTTTTAATTCATTTTGTATAGTACTATTTCATCAATCTAGATTGTTTTGGTGTGAGGTGCCTAGTGTTGGAGATATTGGTCGATACTAGCTCACCTGAGCTAGCTAATGGCGTTCAGCCATTCATTTTTACATCTCTGCTGTCTATTGTACATGAGTCTGCTTCCTTCTGTGTGTTGATACAGTTGGCGAGTAATTCTGTAGAAAGAAAATCCTACACACCCAGGTTTATGGATTATCTTGAGTAACCAAGGGAAAGATTTCTGGAAGGAGACAGTACTGTACCACAAGCACAGTGCCATGTAGTTCCATTGTATTGCAGAGAAAGCAGACATGTCCACGGCCGATATCTCCAACACTGGACAACTCACACCAAATTAATTTAGATTTATAAATAGCACTGTAGGTAAGAGAAAAAAATGTATTTCTGATTTTGGGGTGAATTGTCCCTTTAACAAGCTCTTACACTCAAAACTAGATTTGGAAATCAGTCATCAAACCAGTCAAATCTCCTCATTATACAGGCCTCTAGTGTAGTGTAACAATAAGTAGTCCTCATGTTAATGTGCACCCTTCTGAAACCCCCACAGGGAGGGAGTTTTAATGAATCATTTCACAATAAAATTGATGCAAAAAGTGACTAAAATCCCTTTAAAACCTCATTAACTCCCTCATCCACCCACACACAAAAAACATATCTACAACTGCCATTTATAAATTGCATTCAAAAGACAGAGTGAGAAAATAATCCATGTACTTAAAATGCCATGCATTGTGTCTTTTGGTGATGCAAGAGCCAAACTTCCTTATTCTCACCTGTCAGCTGTAAAGTCAACTCACCGACAGACCGAAGGGTTTAGCATACCAGTCGGTCGGGGGGTAAACAGCTAGCCTGCGATGACTACCGGTATTTGTATTTTTACGTGGGGTTGTATGCAGAACTATTTCTTAGCCAAAAGTTCTGCCAATCTAAGTCAATTGGCTGCTGACTGTAGCTACGCATTTCCCAAAATGTGGAATCAGTATTTCTCAGGCACATGCAGCACATATACGACATAGAGTGCTGTAGGCCCAACCTGTAGGCATATGTAAGCATATAAGAGGAAGTATGCAGAAAAAACAAAACTCAGTTCCCCCACCTTCACTCACACTGCAGGGAACTGCAGGGTGGATTTATCACCCTTTTATGTTCAGGTGATCAGTGTCAGTGCTGCCAGAGAAACTCTATCCCACACTGTTGTATGCCCCATTTGTTTGTCTTACACGCTTCACCAATATCCACTAATGGGTTTTATATTTTGGAGTCATTTTTAGAGAATACGACTGGTAGACACAACTGAGAAGACACTGGTAGATAGATAAGGTTGGTGGAATGAAATGTTGGGGGTTGGGTGGCGTCTGTCAAATGTCCTCTCCTGTTACTCTCTTAAAAAGGAAGTTAAAAAAAAAAAGTATTTCTCCTGTTAGTTGGCAATGCGCTCCACAGTGAATGTCTTGTTTAGTTTACTCTGAGTTTGCAACTCATGTACATAATTAGCACAGAACCAAATTGATACAACTTCTGGCAAACATGTAGACTCATGTGTTTTTTCTCTCTTTGTCTTTCTGCCTCTTATCATTAAGGACCACATCTACAAGCTGATGAAAAGTGACAGCTATACACGTTTCCTGCGCTCCAATGTGTACCAGGACCTGCTGATGGCAAGGAAGAAAGTAAGCGTGTGTCTCTCATTATCCCACGGGTCAATATCCATGTCCATATCTTAACTAACTGTGTGATTGTACGTGGCATTGGTAGTGCAGGAACTAAAGTGTATTTATCATGGCCACTTTGTAAAGGGGTGTCAATGAAACATCTTAAAGGATTGGTTCACCCAAATTATGAAAAAAAAAAATCTTATTTATCATACCTCTATTTATCTAGCCATGCAGCACGCCATACTAAATGCTGCACAACATTTATGATTTTTTAATGAATTAATTTGCTTTGACAACTCAACTTCTAACAGCCAATTTAGAATGGAAAGTTAAGTTACAATTGCAGTCTGTTGGTGAACTGACCCTTTAATGTGAACACATTTGTTGAAGAGAGCTTGCATATACAGGCAGATACAGTATGTGTATATACTGTATGTAATATATACAAGCTTTGAACACTAAAAATGTTGAAGTCTACCCCCTTTATTTTCCATTTTTTACTTTTTCTTGGACTCTTCAGCCTGAAACAGAGCAGGGGCGACGCACCTCTCTGGAGAAGTTCACTCGCAGTGTGGTGAGTGTCCTTCTGCTTTTAACTCTTAAACTGCATGTATTAAAGTACAACAAGTTGTTGTACACAACACTGCTGTATTGTATCCCAGCAGAAAGAAAGACAGATTCTTTATTAGTTGACTAGTCATAAAGTATTTTTCCGGCTTACGTTTGTTATTGCTGTTATAATCATGAAAGCTATTAGATCCATTTGTACTTGCGCTTTATTGTAACTGCGGCCTGTGTTCATTAATCCAAACATTTTCACTGATACCCTGACTTTTATTGTTGCTGCACTTCTGCTCTTTTCCTGAGGGGACATGTTCATTTTCTTAGTATTGGTTGCACTACTTGTCCAGCTTTATAACCATAAACAACGAATTGCTTGCAGGAATGAAATGTATAAAATATGTATAATAAGAGGATTTGAGGATGTAAATTTCAAGCTATATGCAAAGTAAGAGGATTAATAACATCCATGTGCTCTACACTATTGGGTTCATTCTTGTTGTCTCTATAAGGACTTTTGTTTGCTGTGCTGCTTGCTTTTTCATTTGTTGTCTTCTAACTACCCATCACTACTACAGTCTTTCTTTTCTTTAAAATTTCCTTCCATGTTGCTTTTTCTAAATCCTCAGAAAAGCTTTGACTTCAACGGCATTTTTTGATGACTTTCCTCCATCTCTCTGCTTCCTACCAGGGCAAGTCACTGACGGGCAAACGACTGACGGGGCTCATGCAGTCATCCTGACAAGAACTGGATGAGGAGTAGGAGGAGCCATACCCAAAGGAGCTGCTTTACCCTGGGGTGGCAGGTGGATAAGGACCCTGGGGTATTTGGGTGTGGATGTGGGATGCGGTTGAGGGCGCCAAATGAGCCGAGACTGCCAGATTGGACCGCCACCACGTTTGAAACTCACCTCAGATCAGTTCAAAAGGGCTGACAGCATGCAATAAGTCACCAGACCTGACACCAGGACAGTGCTGTCACAGTGTAGAGGATAAACACTGCTACTCTTCTTAGAAGGTTTCTACTCAAAAGCCTGCCCCACATCAGGCTTTATTTCTCTCTAGTTGTTTTTCTCTACTATCTACACTAATATGGTAGCTGAAGAGGCTATTGCTTTAATCACAGTGATATAAACATGGAATGCTTGAATGCAAATGAGACTTAGATTAATGCTGTAGCTAGTTGTTTTATCTCACGTCATTCTCTATGATATGGATGATATAAGGGAACAGGGGATGAAGAGTAAACATCTACACTCTTGAGCTGAACTGCTCAATCTTCACACGATGGCAGTCAGACTTTCTGCTTTAATGGTGGAACAGGTGGAATAGTACACCAAATATTTAGTAAATGAGCTTTTCGATCAATCTGCTGATATGGGATGCCACAGGATAAATAACCTCTGTGTGTCTAGTAGTGGTGTGCAATGTGTGTTTGCATTTAATTCAAGCTAATGTCTGTTTTTATGCTCATTACAGACTGATTAAAACAACAGATTGCAACTTGCATGATTTCTCCTGTAAATACCTTGACCTGCTCTGGTACAGGAGGTCATTCCTGGGAAAGCAGGTAAACAGGAAATTATAATTTGTTCTTAATTTATTTGCTGCAATAGCTGTTTTGGAGTGTCACAGTACTGGCAAAAAATTGTTTCTATTTATTTCTTAAATTATTGCACATCTATGAAAACAAAATCAAATTTCATGAATTATCACTGCCACTGTCTGCTTTAAACTAACATTTATCCAAAGCCTAATAGCTGCCCTGAACAGACAGAGGTGTAATCTTGTCATTAAAAGGTAAGGACTGGTTGATCATTTTCCAACAAATACTGTAGGACTTTAAATGAGCGAGCTGAAATGACGTTAGGCTTTACTCTATCTTCTGAACATTCCACTTCAGGCTGCCATAACAAGGCTCTAGTGGGCTGACCTCTAATCATTCTCCACCTTATGTAAAGAGAACCATGATAATAAAAGAGGAATGCACAATAGAGGGAGTGATTTGGCCTGTTATTTCATGTGTCCGTTTAATTCCTCCAGGAGCTGAAAAAGAAATTCACCTTATGAAATGTGAAATGGTGAAATGTCATGTTTTCAGACGAAGCCTGAGGTAAAGCCGGAGCCAAACATCAACTTTTGAACTTTAAATGCCGTTCCAGTCAACAGGTACGTCTTCGCTCTTTGTAGTCACATACCACCATCTAGTGCATCGGGAATGTCAGTGCAGGGAAATCTTGTTCTTAGTCGTACAGGCTATGTGCAAGAATCTTTTTAATTTAATATTTTTTACAGTTTTTTACGATTGCTATGACAAATTTTTCAATACTTTTAACAACTTTCCTAAACTCTTAAAAACCCAGTTAACACAACATATGTCTGTGTAGGCTATACAATGAACACGTTTCTTGTTGCTTTGACACCACATGCATACAGCTGACAAAACATTTAAAATGCTTGAACATCTTTTACAAACAAGCTCAATTTTTTCGACACACTATTAATCATGACCTTTTCATGAATCTTTTGACATAATATACTATGATTTTTTTTTGATTTTGTTTTAACATAATTTAACTTTTTCATTATATTTTCAACATTCCAAATTGTGACTTTTTCATGAAATTTTCTACATACTATACCATGACTTCTTTTCCGATATGCTATTATATGACTTTTTTGACATGCATTACAATGTCTTTTGTAACATACTATACTATGACTTTTTTACAATTTTTATCACATACTATACAATGACTTTTTGTGACTCTTTGACATACTAAACTATGACTTTTTTTATGACTTTTTTCAGCATACTATAACAACACTTCGTTTCTGACATACTATACTATGATTTTTTTTTTGAACATACTTTACAATGTCTTTTGTAACATACTATACTATGACTTTGTCATGATTTTTTCAACATCTTAGAGTATGACTTTTTGTGACTTTTTGACATACTAAACTATGACTTTTTTATGACTTTTTTCAGCATACTATAACAATGCTTTTTATCACATACCATACCATGACTTTTATTGACCCTTTTCAACATACTGTACTATGAATCTCTTTAGACATACTATAACTTTTTTTTTTCCATGACTTTGTACGTGACTTTTTTATGAATTAGTCGACATACTGTATTATGACTCATGACTTTTTTCAACATTATATTATTACTTTTTCGACATATTATACTACTATACTATATTATACTATGACACTATGACTTTTTTTAATTTTAATGTATTTTTACTATATAGGACATACTTTACCACAACTGCTTTCAACATACTATGACTATTTTTTTTAATCATTTTTTCGACATACTATGCTGTGACGTTTGTATTACTTTATTCAGCATACTTTACTTAGACTTTTTTGACAAACTATACTTTGACTTTTATGACTTTTTTTAATATACTCCTATAACTTTTTTCAACTTTTTTATTTCTTTCAACATACTTTTTTTTTCAAATCATTTTTTCATAATTTTTTTGGCAAACTACACTAAGTCATTTTCATTATTTTTTTGACGCACTATTCTATGACTTTTTATGTTTTTTTTCAAGATACTGTACTATGAATCTTTTTAGACATACTATGACTTTTTAAATTACTTTTTCATATTTTTTTCGGCATACTAAAATCATTTCATTATTTTTCTTGACAAACTATTCTGACTTTTAATGAATTTTCAACATACTAAACTATAACTATTTAATGACATTTTTAACATTCTATACTATGACTTTTTTTGTCATAATGTACATGCTAGATTGACTATTTTAAGATTTTAGTCAAAGTACTGTACTATGACTTTAATTTTTTTTTTACTTTTATCAACATATGACTTTTTCGACATACTAATGACTTTTTACATTTTTCCATATAATACGACTTTTTAGGTTATTTGACCATATAGGACAAACTATACCACGACTACTTTTAACATACTATGACTTTTTACAATTCTTTTCAACATACTATACCATGACATTTTTAATACTTTATTCAGCATATTATACAAACACTTTCTTTTGACAAACTATACTTTTTTTTCAATGACTTTTTTAAAACACACTCCTATGACTTTTGTGACATACTACACTATGACTTTTTTTTTCGACAAATTATACTGTGACTTTTTTTTATTATATTTCAACATACTATACTTTGACTTTTTTATGACTTTTCCTTAGCATACAACACTATGACTTTTTTAGACACACTATGACTTTTTGAAAGACTTTTTTCAACATACCATAACTTTTTTTTGACATACTATAATATGACTTTTTTTAGCATACTATACTATGAGTTTTTGTCAACATACTTCACAATTTTTATTGTGAAGTATGTTATTCACACACATAATATTCTAAGACTTTTTAATTATTTTTTTGATATACTATTCTATGACTTTTTATCACATACTTTAATATGACATTTTTATGACTTTTTTCGACAGACTGTACTAAGAATCTTTTTAGACTTTTTTTTTTACTACACTGACTTTTTTATGAATTAGTTGACATACTGTATGACCTTTTTCAACATTATATTATTACTTTTTGACACTATGACTTTTTTTAATTTTAATGTATTTTTACTATAGGACATACTTTACCACAGCTCAACTAGACATTTTTTATCTTTTGACCTACTTGATGTTTGTATTACTTTATTCAGTATACTTTACTGAGACTTTTTTGACAAACTATACTTTGACTTTTAGGAGTTTTTTCAACATGTGACTTTTTTATTTTTTCAACATACTTTACAATATCTTTTTCATAATTTTTTTGGCATACTATACTAAGTCATTTTCCCTATTCTTTTGACATACTATTCTATGACTTTGTATCACATGCTATACTATGATTTTTTTATGATTTTTTTCAACATACTGTACTATGAATCTTTTTAGACACACTATAACTTTTTTAAATACTTTTTTCCGACATACTATAACCTATGTTTTTGACATACTTTACAATAAGTTTTTCATATTTTTTTCGGCGTACTAAAATCATTTTCATTATTTTTCTTGACATACTATTATGACTTTTTAATGAATTTTCAACATACAAAACTATAACTATTTAATGACATTTTCAACATTCTATACTATGACTTTTTTCGACATACTATACTTTGACTTTTTAATGAATTTTTGACATATTATACTATGACTGTTTAATGACATTTGTACATGCTAGTCTGACCTTTTTATAAATTTGGTCAACATACTGTACAATTACTTTTTTTACTTTAATCAACATATGACTTTTTATAATTTTTTTCAATATACTATACCACGACATTTGTTATTATCTTAATTCACGACAATTACATATTACAATTACTTTTTGTGACATACTATACTATGACTTTTATTATTTTTTAAACATACTATACTATGAATTTTTAAATATTTTTTAACATACTATGACTTGTTTTAGACATACTATGCTATGACGTTTTTAAAGAATTTTTTTAATACTATAACTTTTTTTTTTGACATACTTTAATATGACTTTTTTAGCATACTATATACTATAGCTTTTGCAAAATAACTTTATAAATTTTTTATTTTTTCGGCATACTATACTAAGACTTTTTCATTAGTTTTTTTGACATACTATTCTATGACTTTTTAATACACACTTTGATATAACATTTTTATGATTTTTTTTGAGACTATACTATGAATCTTTTTAGACATACTAGTATGACTTTTTTTCAACATACTATACTGTGAGTTTTACAATTTTTTTTGACATACTAAATTATGACCTTTAATGAATCTTTTGACATAACATACTATGATGTTTTTGTTATTTTTTCGACATACTATAGTATCACTTTTTCATGAAATTTTCTACATACTATACCATGACTTCTTTTCGATATACTATACTGTGATTTATTTTGACACACTTTACAATGTCTTTGGTAACATACTATACTATGACTTTTTTTTACAATTTTTTTCAACATACCACACTATGACTTTAAAAAAATAAAATAAACATTTTATATTATGATTTTATTTCACATACTATACTATGACTTTGTCTGACTTTTTGACATAGTAAACTGTGACTTTTTATGACTTTTTTCAGCATATTACAACGTTACTTTTTTAGACATACTATAGTGTACATTTTTTAGTTTTATGACATACTACACTATGACATTTCATGACTTTTATCATACTATACTATGACTTTTTTTCCGACATATTTAAATCACTTTTTTGACATACTATACTATTTCCTGAATTTTTGAAATACTATACTATGACTTTTTCCTGAAATATTTGCTCTTTTATTACTTTTTAATGAGAGTCTATGCTATGACTTTTTTATTTATATACTATAATAGGACTTGTATGATATTTAATTTTTTTGTGACATACTATGACTTTTTAAGACATAGTATAGTATGTCATAAAAAGTAATGTAAAAGTCATAGTGTAGTATGTCATAAAAAGTTGTAGTATGTTAAAGTGAAAAAAAGACTTAGTATGTCATAAAAGAGTCATGAAAATATGAGGGATTGTAGAACTAGTATTTGACCAATAAACTCATATTAAGAAAGTTGAAGAAAATATCTTTGGCAATTTGATCTCATTGTAATGTTGTGTTGTTAGGGGGAAGTGATGCAATGAGCTGTAGTGTACAGGATTTTCCTCCTGATGGAGTCTTCACTCTGGTGGGGGTGAAGCAGTGAGGAGCAATTGCTGAAGATCTTGATGGTTGAGATGTAGAGCATGACCTCACTGGAAGATGCTGTGATGAAGATCAGAGATGAATGGTGTGGAGGAGTATGTAACAAAAGTCATAAAAAAAAAAATGTCATAGTATGTCAAAACTATAAGTCATATATATTTAATAAAATAATAGTAAGTCATAAAAAGTAATACTGAAAATGTAATCAACCTTCAATGCTTTTTAAGACCCCATGGAGACCCTATCTTAATTCTTGTCTCTAGAACACAGTATACCAAAGAAATGTTGAATTAAATCAAGATAGCAAGCATAAATTATCTAATTAATTTAATAATTAGCAATTTATTATGGGAATCATCACTGAATCATCAGATGTAGTCTCTCTGTTATAGTAGCTGTGAAGTGCAGTTGCACTAGCTAGTTTTATTTTTTTTCTAAGATTCTTTTGAATCTTAAATCTTTTTTCTCAACATCAGTCGATGTTTTATCCCAAAAAAAAGTAACGTTTTATCCCCAAAAAAAGTTCAAACTAATATTTTTTTCTTCTAAAAATATCATGGAATTGTGCTTCCATGAGTGATGCCACACAGAGTACTGACACATACTCCTCGTCCAGAAGAGATTCCTCATTATTTCCATGAATACATTGCAACGTTGAATCCTCATATTCTGCAGTTTTAAAGAAGGACAGGACAATCTTTTTAATGGCATTAGGAATATATTTCAGAAAGATGCTGAAGCATTTTTTCAGCCACACCATGCAAAACATAACACACAAATACAGGCATCTGGCTTTAGAACCATTGGATCAGCGGTTTTCTTGTTGTAATTTTAAGATCTCTGAAGATCACGGGTTGCTGTATCTGTTGCTTTAAAGAGGGCTGAACAGAAGTCCAACTTCATCTGTTGTCTTGAGGGTGAGAAGGTAAACATTGCAACTAAAGTACTCAACATGCCATGTTCTACCTTTTCAAGAGGGACTTCTCTGGAAACCAAATCTGATTAAATGTCTAAATAATCACAGCATCATCACCAAAATATTAGCTTGAATACCCTGAGCATATGTAACCATAGCACAGATATTAAAACTAAAATCTTTCTTCATATAAAAACTATAAAACACATTTTAAAACACTGAGACCTCAATTTGTAGCCATGATAAGATTTATTGACCAGATCCTTACACGTACATTAAGTCAGGGTCTCATACTGAAAATTTTAACTTTGCATGTTGTAAGCCTCAAATAAGAGCAAAACATAGGTGTTTTCATGCTGTTTAGACATTTGTAATTTAGAAATTAAAACAATGCAGAAACAACTTAAACGACCAAGTTAGTTTAAACAAATACAAGGAATTTTGCTCTTTATCAGGTACAAAGGCATCAAGGTAACACAGGTGTGTGTCATATTTAAGCCTGACTCAATCAAACTAACCATATAGTTGCGGTTTCCAAACTTTTTTTCTCAAGCAACCCCTGTCTAAGTAATATTTTATGGATTTTCATATTCAAAGCATAACTGTAACAGTATTGGTAAACTGCAGGAAGTAAAATGGCAGAATTATGACCAGATCATTTCCTGTTGTTTTTAGGAGCTTTCAGTAGTTTTTTCTTGAATTTGAAACATTCAGTGTTTCTTCTCCCTGACGCTTGGCCACTGTTCTAGAAGCTCTTTTTCTAATGCAGGATGAAGCTGTTTAGCAGAGAAACTTGATGCCTTTGTACTTAATAAAAATTCAACTTGGGCTTGAAAGATATGACCTACTTTTTGGACTCAGCACCTGGCCAACACAATGATATATAAACATTGTGCCCAGTGCAGGTTCTGGACGTACTACTGTAATAGGGAAACAACAAAGGTGAAGCTCTATGCTAACGGTTACGCAGTTACAGCAGGACAGGAGAGAGGCTGGACTCCTTTAATCTCTAGAGCCTTGTTGAACTGCACATCCATAGTCTTGGAAGCCTTGGTGATCTTCAGGTTCTTTAAACAACCTTTGAAGGAAGTGCTGGTAGAGAGAGCTGCCTGTCGAACTCCAGCTGAGAGAGAAATAAAACATGTATGTAATGTTAAAATACTCTCCTTCATAGAAATGTATCTATTATATTTCATATAATATGTTTCTACCACAGCGGCAGAGCCACAACAGATTACAGTCCTTATGTGTTAACAGATGTATTATTTTAAGGATGTGTGTTAGAAGGCAGTCATACCTGGATATCCTCCGACATAGATGGGGTCGTTGGTATCGCACGTGTTGGAGCGCGGGTTGGGACTCTCTGCTTTACTCTCCTTCTCATCGACCACCAGTTCCAACCTGTGCCGAAGCTTCTTGGCAATGACGGAGTGCCACTGACCGTCGCAGAAGCCCTCGCCCTCAGGCACATGCTCCGCTGTGATCCGTCCAGCTCCGTTGTCTACGTGGAAGAGCAGCTAGGGGCAGAAGGATCAAATCAATGTTTTTTTCCGCCACTATCAATCTATAGCTAGCACACACATGAAATGTGCTAAAGTTTAAAATCGATTCAAGGAAGAATTTTAACATTCTAGGAAGTATGCAAAGACTTAGATAAGAAGATGGTATCACTTTCATATGTCTTAACCTAGCGTGAGAAATGGAAACAGCTAGCCCGACTGTCTAACCATGACCAAATCCCTACCAAATGTTGAACTATTTTTTAAATCTTTGTTACGTACCTTGCCTTCAACGATTTCTAGTCCCAGTCCATTGTTGGCTTGGTTACTGATGGCCAAAAGCACTCCACTGGTTCTGCTGGTCCTGAACTCTAATGCTATCGACACATCCAGACCCACTCTGTAAGACGAGACTACAGAGAGAGTTTTTTTTATTATTCACCTTTTCTAACATGAAAAGAAAAATTTTAAAATTTAACCGAACTGGATTTTCCACTGAGGTTACACGTTTATTAAGTCAATATTAGGAAGTTGCTGCATAGCTGCTAGGGTGTTGCTAGACACATCACAACCACATACTGTACAGTAGCTAACCCCATGACAGACTGACAGGGGACTTCAGTGTATCATCTCACCTGCTTTCAGGAAGCCAGTGCCGTCAAAATAGGTGCCCGTCTCTATGGCAACGAAGCATCTTCCTACCATGTGACTGGAGGTGGGTGTGTCCATGTTCAATTTAAAGTCCTCAATGGAGGCCTCAGGGCGACCTAGGCAAAGAAGAGAGAGAGAGGGGATTTTTTTTTTTTTTTAAATGCCTGCATTAACAAATATTTGAGAAACAGCAAATGAGTAACAGTTCAAAGCTGGACAGGTAGAGGTGTGTGAAATGTGTGCAATCGTGAATACAATACAAATGAATTACCTGTAGCAGCTGCCTTGGTGCTCACAGGACCTCCCACCATCTTAAAGTTACGGACACATCCATTTATACTGTAGAGAATCTAGGAACATGAAAAGAGAGAAGGTTTGGTTTATTCAAACAAAATAATTAAGAAAATGAATCAATCAACAATCCTTCCAGTGTCAATGTTCAGGTGTAACTGCAAATTAGGTTAACTGATATCCACTTTCAGTATCTTTATGTGTGCTTGTTTTTTACCGGCCCAATCCTCTTGCTGGTGTAGTTTTGTGGTAATCCACCCACATACAGCATTCCCACCACATCTAACAGGTCAGCCTGGTAAAAACAAAGTAAGTTATTAATGCAACCATAAAACAATGTTTTAAAACTTGATCATTTGTCTTTGTATTTTTTTCTTTCTTTACTAATCTGCCATGCAACTACTTGTATGTGCAGTTTGGTAGAATATTTCATAGGAGAAAATGGTTAGAATAGAACCAAATAAAAGGATGTACCTTCTTTGGGCTGATCATCTGTTTACTGTATCGCCCATCAACCGTAAGTAGACCTCTTTGCTTGATCCGACTCACACGTATCTGAGGTTAAAAGATAAAACATGGACAGGACGCATTTAGACCAATAGACAAGTACGGTCCTGTCACAGTATCAACAGAGACTATATGTTGTTTTAGATGTAAAGAAAGACAAATGTTACCACATTATGTGCTTAATATTAAGATTTAGTGTTCATTAACGATGTAACAAAGTGGTTAATTCTTCTAGAAAGTTGGGACTTTATGTGATAAATGAGTCTCCAGGATGTAATGTTCTGGATGGCAGAAACAAGGAAGCTGTGCCAAAACAATTGTGAAAATGATGTGTAATGCATCTAGGTCAGTGAAGAGAGGATTCTATTTTGAAGAGTGAAGCCTTTTCCATACATAATATACAATTAACATAGGATCTAAATAGCTAATAAATAAATCAATGGGGGACAAATGGAGCATCTAGAATGAAAGACTAGAACTGTCCCACCTTGTGCCAGTTCCCATCAGTAATGGAGAAGGGGACGCAGCCAGATATGTTTCCATGACCAAGATCATAACCCAGACAGACCTGCCCGTCCTTGATCTACAGGAAGAGAGAGACATAGTCACAACTCCTGCTGTGCCAGTGAGTCTGGTTTAGTACTTTATGGCACAAAACAAAGTGGGTGCTGTTCTCCTGATGTAAACAGAGCTGAAGTCTGAAGTCTGTGCTTTAAGATACAAAGAAGCAACTTGTGTTATCCTAAACCAACTTGAATTTAAACTTTTAAGGACAACTAGAGAAAACTTAACCTACAGAAAGACATTTAGAGCAGTATGTGTACCTGTATGGTAACAAAGTCAGCATGGTTGATTCTTGCCATGTAGAGAACCAGACCAGACTGCTCCTTCGTCCTCAGCTCAAACTCCAATATTAGCCTGAGACGCACATACAAAAACAAATCTTAGAGATTATTAAAATAGTATATATTATTACACAAATAAAACATTTACCAAATGAGCGTTTTTATCAGATTACTTGAAATGAAAGAAAAAATTCTGGATTCACACAGGGTTTAAACAAACAAATAAATAAATAAATAGCAAAGGTGTTACCCTAACCCTAACCAACCCTACCTAACCCTAATTAATCCTACCTAACCCTAATTAACCCTACCCTACCCTAACTAACCCTAACCAACCCTACTTAGCCCAACCTAATGGCTACTTTTACTTTATATACTGTATTTATATAGTATATGTATATGCTTGCAATGAAGATTCTTTCAGCTATATTTATATCATTGCAAAAGTTGTATTGAGTTATAAACATAGTCATTACAACTACTGTGGGTCAGGTGTTGGAAATCTCTCCAAATGCTTCTACAGTTACCTGGCAGGTGTTATATAATTTGCACTATTTATCACATGTCCTCCCAAGCCGCATTGTGTGCACTGCACTGACGGGCAGCAACACAAAATAAAACTAAATAAATGAAGATTTAATCTGAATACATACCTCTCTCTGACTTTGGTGTCATCAAAAGCAAAGCTCATGTGGCTGTTCCTGGTCAGTCCAAATTGAAAGGCCTTCTCCAGGGCTGTCGGGGCCACAGCTGATGCACATGAATCCTGGAGATTAAACATAAAATGCAAATTACACTGACAGGGTTTCATAACGTTGCTCCTATGGCCTCTTGTCAACAGGCACCTTAACACCTGCGCAGAACACGTCAATCACGCTAATAGGGTTTTTGTTTCTGATCTGCAGGGAGGTAAAGGGCTGGTTGGTCACAGTGGGTTACGGAACAGTTCTTTATATACAACAAGTAAATAAAGAGCTCACAGAAGACAGAATTTATGTATGTCTTGGATGTGCAATAGAAATTTAGTATATATTTTCATAGTGCAAATTACCATACAGAAAACGTTGGATGGTCACAGCCACAAGTTGCAGCATAGAGCCTATTAAAATGTGTTGAAAGTGCAGTCATCTTTCATAACTGTTACTTTTCTTACTCCTGTCAAGGTAGATTTGCCGGCACTGTTTTTAAATCAATCAACCCTCCCACAGTTTGAGCATCAAAAATCCGGCACATATTTTCTTTTCATCTAAACCAGACATCATACTCTACAGTCTGATTTCCGTCTGTGCTTCACAGCAGTGAAAACAAAGTATTAGAGTATAAGGACCATGCAGTGGAAAAACGCCTTTGCTGTGCCCCTTGGTGTTTACAGAAAGCAGGTTGGCCAGTGACCAGAAGGTGTCAGTGTTGTAATAGGCATCCTAATATATAACTTTTTTCTTTTTACTCTGTTTCTCCTGCAGTCTTCTTCTCTCATCTACTTGCCTCTTCTTTATTCCTTCTCTCCCTCATAGCTCTTCTTGTCCTTGTCCAATATATCGTTCTTTTCCTCTTCACTACTTTACTCCCGTATTCTCTTTCATCTAACTTTTCAACATTTTCCTTTTTCTATTTTTTCCTGTCCTGTTAACCACGCTCTTTTCATATCTTCGTCTTCTTTTACCATAAACTCAACTTTCCTTTGCTTTTTTCTCTCTAAAATCATGTCTCTTCTCTCCCTCTCAATTCAATTTATTTATAGTGTCAAATCCCGACAAACATTATCTCGGGACACTTTTCTCTCGTCCATATTTTTATTTACAACTCCTTTCCTCTACCCTAACTGTTCTTTTACTGTCCTTTACTACTTTTCTTCATCTCTTTGCTTTCATCACTACTTTGCTTGAAGGCTCACCTCCACTGGTTTTCATTTCTTTCTTTATCCACTTCCATCTTCTCTTTAATTCTCTTGTAAAGATCTCCATCTCCTTCCACCTCACATCCTCTACTTTCCTGTCTTTGCCCTTCCTCCCATCTTTCCACCCTTTACTTTCTTCACTTTCCTGCTGTATCCTCTCCACTCCTCTTCTTCCTCTCCTGATCTTGTAGACTCCTCTCCAACTGTGTCCTCTTCTACCATTTTCTGTCACTTGTTCTCCACAACCTCTCTTTTACCTTCGCTCATTTACTCTTTTTTTTTTTTTACCACTTTTGCCTAATTTTCTCTTTCTAACTTTCTTCTCTCTTGCTCCTCTTACTTTTTCCACCTTGCCAAATCTCCTCTCCTCCCATCTCATCATCATCCCCTTCATTCTGTTCCTCTCTTCTCATCATATTTCCTCCTCTCTTCATTTCTTGTCATAACCACCTCCTTTCATCTGTCTGTTTCTGTCCTCTACCTTCAGCTGATTTTCACCTATCTATTTCTTCTCAGACCTATACCTTTTTGTCATCCTCTCCTTCGTCATCTCAACTTTTCTCACCTGTTCTCCACTCTCACTTCTTGCTCCTCCGTTTGTCTCTAAACCTGTCCTCGACAGATTCTCTACGTTTATGTCCTTTTCTCCAATCTCTTCTTCCTATTTCCTTTCCTCTCTTGAATAAATCTCCTACTAAGTGACAAAGCTAGTTTGCCATACCTCCAGTGTCAGTGTGAGACAAAGTTGGAGAGAGGGAGAGCGTCTGAGACAACTGAGTGTCTGAGTGTGTGTGTGTGTGTGTCTTAATCTCCTCTCGTCTCTTGTTCTCTTTCAACTGAAGACATTCCCCACACCGTGACCTTGCTTTGTTACAGCTGACACTCACCTCTTATCATGCTCTGTCCTCACATCTGTTCCTCCTCCTCAACCTCCCTCTTTTTTCCTCTCTCATTCTCTCCCCATCTGACAAAAGGGAGATGTCACTTGCTCAGAAGCTCTTTCTTTCCCTCTCCTTTCATTCTTCTCCTGCTTCCTCTCTTCCGTCTTTCCATTAAGCCAACAAAAGGCGGGTGCTGCTCCATTCAGAAAGACTCTCTTCCTCTCTTTCCTCCTCTTCCTTGACGGGTTCACCTTTTCTCCCCTGCTCACATCTATACCCCTCTCTGTCTGCTATCCTCTTTCATACTTCTCTTATTTCCTCCCTTTCTCTCATCCCCTCTACGTCTTTCCATTAAGCTAACAATAGGGAGACGCTCTTCCATTCAGAGTGACTGGGCTTTGGTTGGAGGTCACACCAATAGAATCTGAAGTCATTTCGTTGGGATTCTGTGAAATTGTAAAATTGTGTGTGTGTGTGCATGCGTGTGTACAAGTGAAGACAAGCCTGTATTTATGTATGTGTTGCTGCTATCACTCTTGAGAGATCAGAAATTCTTGCTCTCATTATTGTAGTTTTCAGAGAAGCTACTTTTTTGGCCTCTGGTAGTAGTAAATACACAGACACACGACACGATACTGCTCAACTCATGACCAATTTGAATACTGTGCAATGTTCTTTAAGCAGTCAGCTGACACCATATTCCATAGTAGAATTTCAAACTTAGGTCTTGATATGAAAGTAGAAAAGCTTGAAGCAAATAAGACTGCAGACACAACAGCTGTACAACTGCACCAAGATGCTAAGAAGTCAGACGCCTCTGAGCTCCATCCACAGGAAATAAAACTTGTTAGAGTAAATATGTCACTATGTTACTGAATCACCTGGAAATAAATAACTGTAATGTGAGCCAGCAGCTGGGTGGCTTGTTACAACACTTCACCATAACAGTATGAAATGAGGAAGGCTCTCCCTTCTCTCAATAACTAATGTCAAGGGCTCTTGGCTAAAGCATTTAACCCCGAGCAGCTCAAGGAGACCTGGTCAGTGGCAATCAGTGGAAGACTCTGGTTGCACAAAGCAGCTCAGTACAAATGTGAAGTAGTTCGATGAAAAAGGCTTTACTTAACTGACTTTCTCTGGGTGAAAATAAGTTTAAATAGAGAAATCCAGTTTAAATGGAAGACAGGAATAACTTATCTCCCAAAACCGGTATATAAATACATTTAAAATTACACAAAAAAAATATATATATACAGTATATGTATAATATGGGCCATTACAGGTTTCTACCACATACTGTATATTTTATAATTATTCAACGTGATTGGTATTTATGTGTGTGAAACAAATAAACCAACATAAATAAACAAACAAACAACCAAATAAATAAAGGAAATGAGAGAGAAATTCAGAAAGGTTTACCGTTACAGTTGATTGTTCAGTGTGTGTGTTGCAGATTAGGTCTGGTTATATTCTATATCTCTGTTAAAGTCAACAAGTCTTATAAAAAGATTGGTGTGTGTGTGTGTGTGTGTGTATACCACATCAGCGCTGGGCTCCTGTTTAGCAGTGGGTGGGGTTGCAGCAGCAGGGGGTGTGGCAGCAGGTGTGGCAGGGGGCGTGGTCTCCTGCGGTGCGTCAGCGTCAGGGAGGGGGAAGGAAGGAGGATTAGTGGCAGCCACAGAGCCAGAATGGCGACAGTGTTTATGACAAGCACACAGCTCTCCAATCAGCTACAGGCAGGCAATGATGTCATAAACACGAAAGGTCAAAGAGGTTAAGCAATAGAGAAACTTCAAGCTCTTTTTTGTTTTAGCCTAAATTGAAGCATGATAAAGAACGTTGAGCAATATTTTATGAAATCAGTTCTCTTTCCTTTTTAGAGTCTGACCATGTTAGTTTGTTACCTCTGGAGAAGAATCAAGTAAAGTTTCCATTTTGTTTTTCAATCAACAAGTCCTGTTTTGGAGCTGGTAATTTATTTACACTATGTTATACTTTGTTAATGCTAAATTTCAGTGTAACTGAGGGAAATAAGGGAGCTGCAATAAAAAAGGATAATTACAGGCAGTCATGATATCATCAATCTGCAAGAAAGTAACAGAAAGTAAAAAAAGAATTACAATCTTACAAAATTAAATGTGATTCTTATTGTTTAGAGGCTTACTGGAGCCTGTAAGGTGCCACTCCTAGAGCATCATAAACCTCTAAACTGGTGCTCACAACTATCTCAAGAATCAAAAGTACAGACTATGTTGTGACACAAAAGCGGGAGATAAAGAAGCCTCTTTATTCAAGCACATGCTGAGACTGTTGTTTACTGTGACTCAACTTGTGATTACTTCTTCAGTCTGACAATATTGTTTTGATGTTGCTGAAAAATGCATGTTGCATTCTGTGTGCAGAGTGCTGCCACAGAGACACTAAATACACTTCGGGACAGAGGCCAGGGACACAGAAACTAAGACATTGGTTCATAAGCTGCAAATAGTGACGCTGTTGGAGTAAAGGGCATGTCCACTGACATTTCTTTTTCTTTCTAAATATCTCCCATTGCCCTCTGAAGTCTGATAAGACACTTGCTTGTCGTGGCTGTAATGGAAAGCTGTTCCAAGAATCAACATTAACATATGATAATTACTCACTGAAATATGGTGAAAACCTATCTTCAACCTCAGGTAAAATGTAAAGCTATAGCTTCTCACAGCCTTTACTCTACAGTATATCATAAAGCAGATATATAGGAGCCCATAAAGCAACAAGCCACAGAGTTATACCTATGCTGGCAGAGCTCCGTGCTTCATGTTCAATGTCCTTTTAGAGGTGTAGTTTAGCAGGTAACTGGGTAACTGATAAACTATGACTGCTGTGAGGCTTATAATATATTAAATAAATATAATATATCTTGCCTATCCCAATGCTAAGGTTATGATGTGAATGACACACTGCCTTCCAGCCTCTAAGCATAGTAGCTAAATGTTAGCTGAGAGTCTTTTGGCTCCTATGGGCTCATAAAGCATAAATTGCATGCACAGTTAGCGTAGCGTAGCGCCATGTCTCCGCACTGCATGACAGGCTGCCAGAGGTAGACTTTAGTGGCTCAAGGCTAAAGGGACTATAAAGTAGAGTTAATGGGCTGTACAACTGCTATGTGATGAAGCGCTAAGCTAACAGGGCGAGGCCATGGCTGCATTTCATCAGAGAGAAATAGTTTTGTGTGTGTTTGTGTGTGTGTGTGTGTGTGTGTGTTTGTTTGTTTGTTTGTTTGTTTGTGGCTCATGTGATTCTATTTACTGTACTGCATCTTTACTATATGTGTGTACTTTCTCTGTGGGCATCTGTATGTAAATGTGCCAATAGCTTAAGATAGGCAGCAAAAACAAAGGTGTTATTATATTACTGTAAATGTAAACCCTCTGGTGTAATATGAATATCCCTTACTTGCTAACGTAACTCATTAATTTTCATTACCTCAACACCTTCTGTTAGAAAAGTATTGATAATGAAAGATCCCCAATAAAGGGTTAGGCCCAAATGGCATGTGGGGCCAAACCCCCATTCTTTTAAAACCATTACGCGGGAGGCCTGGAGAGGGGGTTTTAAAGGTTTGGGTGGGTTGGTGGGGAGGAGCGGCTTTGATCCTTTTTCCCTTCCCCGGCTCTTTCTTTGCGAAGAGGAAAAGGTTTTGGGCCCCGGGGGGCCGGGGTTGGGGGCCCTTTGGGCCAATTTCAGCATTCTAAAAAGGAAAAAGGGCCCGGGGGAAACCTGAAGAGGATGAGGAGGGTGTTTAGTTTTTAAAATGACGAATTTTTAGCTGATGCAGACGGGAAAACATTAGAATGATTTAAAAACCACTTTGAAAATTACAGGGACCTTTTAAGGTGTTTTTCCTTTTTGGGGCAAAAAATTTAAATGAAGGGCGGGTTTTTTGGCATTTCCATTTTAATTCCCAATTACACCCAAGGGGGGTTAAGTACTGTACAAAATTAACATAACATTAAATCTTTGGGGAACTTTCAAACTCTGCCCCAATTTTAAGGTTTCCCATCCCCATGTATGAGTTTTTAAGTGCTAAAAAAAATTTAAAGTATAAAAAGGGTTATTTGAAAATAAAGAAAGAAGGGATAATCTTTTAAAAAAAGGATTTTGGGTTTTTCAATACAATCCACAAAAAGTTGATGGGAAATCACAAAGATGTAGTTATTATTATCCCTGGGGGGTCAGAGAAAAAAGGGAAAGTGAGTAAAGACAAAAACACCACAAATAAAAACACAAAGTTAAAGAGAGCGGTGCAATTTGATTTATAGTATTTTTATGAAAATTGGAATTTTCAAATTTAATGGGTTCGGGCAGAAAGAGAGCGGGGTTTTGTCAACACTCTAAACAGCACAAAAAACCCCCCGCAATATTAAATACGCTTTCCCCCAAACCGTTAGGGGGGTCAAAAGGTTTGTTTTCCAAATACAAAAACTTTTTGGGGAAAAACAGGGAAACATGAGGAACATTTTGCTCATTTAAAAAGCCGGTATAAAACAGAGCTTTTAAGGTAAACATTTTAAAGTTTACGAAGAAAAGAAATTGGCCATTTTCCGTTCGGGTTTTTTAACATGGGGGTAAAGGGGGCCGGGAAATTTTTAAATTTAAAAAAGCTGACTCTGCTTGCACCAATTTATTTTTAAAGTCAGCCCCAATTTATTTGGGGGTACTAAAAATTTAGTTTCCCTTTTTTAACCCGCCCTGGACAGGTTTGATGAAAAGAAACTGATTCTTTCATTGTTACAGATTTTTTGAAAAGAAAGTAGCCGGGGGCAGCCCTTATTTAGGGTCCCGCTTCAAAAAAGTGGAAGACATGGAGAAAAAATTTTAAAATTTTAATGATTAATTGAAAATACTTAAAACCCCTTTTAACACAATATTCAGCAATGGTACCCAACCCCTTTTGCTCCGTTTACGAGCTCTGTTTGAATACAGGTACTTGCATGATCATGCCTCCAGAACGGCCTGCACATTTAAATTTTAATAAGAAGAAAAAAAACCAACACACTGCTCCAATCTGCTGAACAATATTTCAAGTTAAAGGGAATTTTCAAGTTCTGTGTTTTAATAAATATACACCTGGCCGCATAAATAGAAAAGATGTTACGTACACAGCGTTGACTATGAGGTTCCATATACATCCCTGGAAAGGGATGTTGGCTCTGTTGGATGTCTGCTCTACGTCTGCAGGAATACCACCGAGAAAGACACGTTGCAAGCTCACTGGCTGGTCGTTGGGAAGCGCTGCCTCCCTCTTTGCCTCCTCGTCCACCTGAACTGCAAAGGATCTGGGGGGAAACACAGACAGACACACAAAGTATTAAATTGAATATGCAAAATAAAGGTCTTCAACAGCAACACAAATTCTATTGCACAGGCAAGAACATAACCACAAACTGAACAGACACACAAACACCAACCTGCCAGGTAGCCTCTCAATGCGCAGCGAGTGCTCTCTCCCATCATTCAGTAAGCCTTGCTCAGGTCGTCTGATGACACGACGGGGACTGTGGCTGCCGGTAAACACCAAGACCTCCAGAGAGCCTTTGTTCAGCATGACTGAGACGTAGGGCTGCGGGAGTTAGAAATAAACTTTATTAGCTGTAGAAATCTGTATGTTCATACTACTCTTAAGACCCAGAGCTGAGAAGAGGAGATACAATGGAGAAGGTAAGGCTCAGGATGAAGTACGAGAAAGGGCTGTGAATTTGACAATAGTACATTATCTAGTAAAAGGCCAATTTATCCAACATTACTGATTCAAAAGTAGATAGTAGACTAGATAAAGACTATTATTTGCAAACATTTTGATGCTAAGCAAAAGTTAATATTACCATCGGCCTTAATGTTAAGCCCCACGTAAAGTGTGGGTGTATTTTCTATAATATAACCTTTATTGAACCAAGAAAACTCTTTTCAAGACTCTCTTGGCCAAGGTAGGCAGCAATAACAGTGTGATACTCACTACAAACATAAAACTGATAACATGTCTCACAAGGTCAGAAGTAGTAAACAAAAAACAATTATAAAACCATGAATAGATTGCCAGCAGGACTCAGATTAAAGATAGCTTATAAGAAATAACCTACAGTGGAACTTTAAAAACAACCTAAGAGCTGAGTGTGAGCTTTCAGCTGTCTTTAATAAGGAATAAATGTCTGATAAAAAGCTAGTAAGTGGACCTTGTTAAGATTTCTTTGTCAAACCAAAAAAAAAACATAAATAAATAAGACCAATTCAATACTACCAAGCAATAAATCAATATGAGCAACCAGGTGTTCTTGAACACGAAGTTGTCAGCATTAGCTGGCACCTGTATCAATTCATGAAATAAGTAATAATTGGAAAAAAAACAAAAAACACTGTGCTAGAACACTATTAATATTATGTGGCCAACTTGGATTAAACTTGTCAACCTCCTGCATGTTGTAATACTTTTACTATTTGTTGGGAAGAGGAGAAAGGAAGGAAAATGGAAAAAACAGACAGATAGGAGAAACAAGAGGGAGGAGAGACTGGGGATTAAAGAGCAGAAAAAAGTCAAAGGCAAAAGGGGAGATGAGTAGGTAGAGGTGTGGGGGTATATAGAGAAAAATTGGGGGCAAATAAGAGAGGTTGAAGGAGTGGAGAGGAGAGCTGGGAGGAAAGGATAACAAGAGATGAAGAAAAGAGAGTAGAGGATAATAGGGGGAAGAGATGAGAGGGCAGAGAGCAAAACAGCTAGTGAGATAGAGATGGGGGAAGAAAGAGAGAGACAGGCAAACTGACAGAGAGAGAGAGAGGTGCTAGAGAGCAGTGGTGCAGGGTCAGGCTAATTTGAATTTTAATTCACTGTGTGCCAGAGGGCGAAGTGGGAGACAATTTACCACCTGAAAATGGAATTTCAATTTGAGGTCGTGGACAAATTGAACTGAGATGTAGCTACAACATGCCTCTCGATGTGCTGTCTTGCGCGCACGCTCACTCACACACACACGCACACAGGCATGCAGGTACGCACGCACACAGGGACGCACGCACGCATGCACACACACACACGCACACACACACACACACACACACACACACACACACACACACCACACACACACACACACACTTGCACAGACACACATACATACGTACAGACAAAGGCAGACTATCACAAATGAACTCAAGCAGGAATGTATACACTGGAGGAAAGACACACATACAGCCATGGAGAAATACAATCATGAAACCAAATATGCAACAGAGTGTGTAGCTAAAACATGTACGCATGCAAAGACCTTTACAATCACAAAACTCATATTCAAAGAAAACCATGTGTAAAACATTCACCTTACAAAAACATAACACTCAAAACTACCTTCAGTATTTTAAGTCTTTCAGGCTTTGAAGTTTAACCATGTATGATTATATTTTTGCTTTGTGATTATTATGTGTGTCAGTTTTGGTGTAAGGTTGTAAAAGTAAAGCAGGCTGAAACTGTGACTAAAGTCAGTACAGAATGCAGACAGGGAGATGCAGTTTTTTTTTATGTTTGTTTAATATATATTTACTTCACTGTAAAATGGTTTGGTAACAACGCACCTTAGAGCTGACACACGTTTTATGTATAGCTTTGTTTTGGAATTGATGTTTTTAATTTGGCACAGCAGCCACAGCAAGAGGATTTGTCAAGAGTTAGTGTAAGACCAATCATAATTCATAATCCAATAAGAACTAGCATTTTAAGTTTGCAAGTATACATTTGAGGGAGGTTGGTTTGATGTATCAGTTTTTGCTGTTATCAGGCTACAACGCCATAGGAATAACAACTAGAGCTGAAACAATTATTCAATTAATTGTTTTGATAATCCACAATTGAATCAGCAGCAACTGATTCTCATATTTAGGGAAAACAACAAATAAACAAAAATGTGTTGGTTCCAGCTTTTCAAAAGTGAATACTGAATATCTTTGGGTTTGGTCTGCTGGTCTTGAAAATTGTAATTGGCATTTTTCTTTATAGACCAAACATAAATCAATTCATGAGAAAATAATGGCCAAATTAATCAATAATTGTGGAGACCTGTAGTCTTGGATATTGTAGCTTAGTTTTCTGCTCAAATGGCAAAGATTGTCTTCAACTTTCACTATAGGAACGTGGCAGCATTGGTGCTGGTCCTTAATCCTACAGTCAGGCGACTTGGGAACAACAATGAATAATACTAAATGGAAAAATAGCTCACATTTTTGTTTAGCTTTTTTGCATGTTTAACTTTTGCTAGAAGTAATGTAGCTTTAGTAGTATTTTACTTACAAAACAGTCCTAATTCTTTTTATTTGGACGGAGAAAGAAAACCAGAGGTGCTTGGGGATCATGTTTCAAACTGAGATCTACTCAGTGCTGCTCTTTGATTGGCAAAGTCTTGAAGTCCCATTTTGTATGATGAAAAATTCCCCAGGAAGCTATTGTTAAAGGTAGAGGCATGAACAGCTCTCACATCCAACATGGCCATCCCTCCGTTCTGCTCATCATCTTTCAATGACAACAAATGCTCTTGTGGTGACTATCTTATATTTTGTGAACGGTCAAGCCGAACATTTATTTTTCTGTCTTCTCTCTTTCCTTTTGGCTTCATTTTCTCACTATACTCTCTTTCATCTCAGCCTCTCTTATTCTGCTCCAAGCCTCTTCTTCCTTTTCTTTTCATCTCTCCTCTCTGTGAACATTTTCTCTTTCTGTCTACAATTAACTCTCCCCATCTTTTCATTCCTCCATTCTCCTCACTCTTCTTTCGAGCTTTGCTCTTTCCTCTCTCTCCTTCCTTTCACCTCTAACTCTTCATTCTCTATTCCTCAATCCTTTGTCTCCTGTCCCCTTCTCTCTCCCCTGTCTCTCTGTCCCTCTCTAAAACATCCATTAGTCAGGGCCAAGTTGAGTTGATAGTGTTTTTAACCTCGCTTAACCTTTCTCCCACCACATGTGCGTGCACGCGCGCACACACACACACACACACACCCTGCCTGCCAGCATAGTTAGTAAAAATAGATTTATGCGACCAGTGATGATGGATAAGGTAGAGGTAACCCTCTGTCCTCTCTCTCTTTCACACACACACATTCACGTATACACTCACATAAACATGCATACACTTTCAATTTTGCGTTCATGTGAGCAATGCCAATGAGATACACAGACAGACACACATTATGTTAAAACAGGGATGCATACACACACATGTAAAGTGTATGCCTGCAAATAGGAATGCATGTGCGTTGTGCACCTACACACCACATACATGCTGTTTCCTGCAGAGATAAAGGAATGGATTTGTTTATTTATCAGTGATTAGGATGCAAGAGGGCTTTTATCAGTACAGGGACTTGTGTGTGTGTGTGTGTGTGTGTGTGTGTGTACATGCATGTGCGTGCACGCTGAGAGAGTGTTTTAGCCATAAGACAATCTAATCGGCATAGTTGCCAACAAACTCAAATCTCATTAATATGCACTCATGGAAACTACATCCACTTAAAGAAAGAGTGCTTGTGTGCACGTATGAGGTTGTGTGTGTTTGTGCTTGCGTGGTCAGCTAAAAGCTAAGATATCTCTTATATGTATCTGTCAATGGACATTTGTGTGTGCGTATGTGTGTGTTTTGGATAAAAGACAATCCAATTAGCCCAGTTGCCAAAAAATGCAAATCTCATTAATATGCACTTATGAAAAAGTCATTCACTTAGGGAAAGGGTTACAGTATTTGGGTGTGTATAAGTGTATCCATGTCTTGAACCGACCTCTCCAGACTGTCTGCGTTTCCTTTTGGAGTTGAGGATGTTTGTGTTCCGGGCCTGTGTTGGAAAGATGTCCAGAAAAATGGAAGAATAAATGAATAAATGCCGTTTTCTACTACTTTCCTAGACAGGGATTGATATGTAACTGTTTTTAATAATAGATAAAAACAAACCTGTTGGCTGATTGGTGAAGCTCCACCTACGGCCAGCAAAATGGTCCCAGTGTCTGCCAGAGTGCTGAAGGACAGACTGATCTCTGTGCCGACCGCCAGCGACAGGCCACTGAGCTCCATGTATCCCGGTTTAGAAAAACTGACTGTGTACAGGTTCTGTAAGACAGAGATAAAATAATTGCAATGTCTTAGAATGTGTTTGGTTGATAAAAAATGATGTGACCAAACTACATTCCTTGAGGTTAAAGTCTAGGCTTTAATTCTTGCAAGAGACAACTTTTAGACGCATGTGGTTTTACAAAAAAACTAAAATCATCCACTTCTCATTACTTGGACTGTGGTTGCAAAGTCCAAATACTCACACACACTCACACAGAAACTCTCATCCTTGTGGCATAGCAGAGTGAAGGAACAAAAAAGACAGATAAGAAGAACAGAAAGACGTTCACTATTCATCCATTCACTCATCCCTGAGCATTTATAATCCATCATACAGTTTTTATAGACTCTGTGAGCAAAAGAAATGGCACTAGTGTATAGAAATCATGAATGTCTTGTACCGTATGGCTTTAAGGTTTCCAATGTAGAGTCAATGTACCTGTATCTTCTTTCCAATTTATGTTTTACAGAAGGGCACTTTTACTTTCTGGATTAATTAAATATATAAAAGAAAGTAAAGACACAATCAAGTGAGAATAGTTTGACAGGCAGGGTCGAGAGAGTACATGTACCAAAACCTTTTTATGTTGTACAGTAATTTTTTTATATACTACATATTCACTCACCTTGTATTCAGTGACATTCTCACATGTTTAAACAAACATAAGTGTTGGACATATAAGCACTATAAACCACTTGAACAGCAGTAATACTATAAGTAGACAATCTTAATTCTATTATACAGACATGTTTTAGCATTATTGAGAAACTTTAAAAGGAATGTTACAGCATATCTTTTCTTACTGAAGATCAGAGCGCCATACCTCTGTAATGCAATCTGAATGTCCTGAGAGTTTAAATATACTGTAGATCTATTACACCTGCAGCTAAATGGACATTCTTACCTCTACATTACATCCTTTAGTGACCCCAGTGTAATCTGAACTGCTGAGGAGATTAAATGGAGTCCTGGAGACTTCAATCTCCCGAAGACAGCCAGCATACCGCTTCAGAGTGACCTCTGACCTAAAAAAAGAAATTATGATAGTTTTAATAAAGACTGTATACAGATGAAGGAATGTCCAACTCCTTAATTTTCTTGTCTCTCAGCAGTGAAATATAATAATAAAAAATAATCTCAAGTACTGCAACATGTAAGCTATTGCATCATGTATCCAGAAGCAAACTGTCGTCTGGATGTTAACAAGAATAATTTGAATATGCCGTTTGTCTGTATTAATAAAGCAGGATTTATTATATGAATCCGTTTTTATGAGTAATGTAAGATATTGTCCAGGTTGTAGTATTATTCAAGAAGGATGTAAAATTTAAATCTATTCTCAGAAAATCTTGGGCTGTGATCCCACTGAACATGTAATTAGCAGTGTAATGCCCCTATGTAATTTATTTTCTGTGATTTAGAGTTATATTTATTTCAGCAAAAACTGTCGCTTGCAGTGCAACAACAAACTGGTAGAGACAGTTAGATCTGCATCTAAAAATAATTTGAATATTATTATGGCAACGATGCCTGTAAGGCAGTCATAAATGTGAGAAATTCTACCTAAATGTTGCTGAACAGACAAACGTCAAATTCAGATTAATAAAAGGACAGAGAAAGTGATTTTGAGCCGCTGTGTGGTGGAGCAGGAGCCGACAGGGGCCAGCCACGATACAAACAAACATACACATTCACTGTGTGCTCTACGGCTTCATTAGCATGGCTAGTCTCATGCAAAGGGTGATATACAAGAACATTTACTATATGTCTGATTAGGAAATTAATTTATTTACCTGGCTGTCATGCTGTCAAGACAAAACATGATATTAAAACATTAGCACACTTCACAAACAGGTGTAACTAAGGCCTCATCTATACTAGTCTAGTTTTTTTACTCAACCTTCTGGCACATGAATGGTTCTGTGAAAGACTAGCAGCTGTGAAATGAGTTAGAATTGGTTGTGAAAAAGATGATTGTACTTGGCCTAGTCTCACTTTGCCAGAGAAAAACATACTCCGGTTTATTGGCATTTCTTTAAACCAATCACAATTGTCATGGGCCAGAGCCCCGGTGCCGCAGCAAAATAGCCTCAAAAAAGAACTTGTTTAGGTGGATAATGTGTATGTTCAAAAGTTGTTGTAGCTGTGCAACAGAAAACTCAGATTGGACAGATAGTCTGGCTAGCTAGCTGTAGAGATCTGAGGAGCAGATACAATTCCAACACAAAGAAAGCGGAAGGTAATGGACATCGGGCTGAAAAGGAGGTCCTACTGCAACTTATCCGGCTGCAACGGAGCAACCTCCAAAGTGGAAGGTTGTGGATATAGGCTGTACTTGGTCTACAACTACATATGAAAAAAGCAGCTTAATTTTAAAGTTACAGTGTCAAAAGATGTTTTAAATTAGAAAAAATGTAAATGTCAAATCCTGAGTTGAAAAAGACTTAATTAATCTCCATTACAAAACCTTTAAAAAGAATAAATCCTGCCTTCACTTTGAATTAAATTTATCAAATATACTTGGCATATTCTTCACAATAAATACATGTCCATTATATGTGAGTGTTTTAATTTGCAGGTGAATGTGTTATAAGTGAGCGTGTGTGTACCTATAGTTTCCAATGGTAGGCAGCCCTCCAAAATAGATCTTCTGGTTTTCCTTGAGGTTCAGACCAGCAGCTGAACCCTGAGACGTGGCCACTATCTTCTCCTCGGCACCGCTGTCGATGTCCACTATATTCACCGTGGCTTTGTAAACAGTTAAAGAGACAAAAATAACAACAGAACAGGCAGAACGAATTAGATTGGTATAATTTGCTGCTGCCTTGTTTATTTCAGATCATTAGTTTATACTATTCTTGTCTAGTGTAGTGTCCGGGGTAGTGGGGCCTTGTTAATAGCATAATATTTTGCTAATGTAGACTGCTGTTGTTGTGCGTACCTTGTTTCTTGTTCCGTGACATGGTGATAGATTTCCATTGTCCATCATTGTGGCGGTTAGCTGATATGGCACTGCCAACCCCTGATCCGAGGTCAAAGTTCACCTTCACCTTTCCTTCCGACAGTTCCAGGGACATAAAGTCCTTCTACAGAGATGGCAGGGGAGAAAATGTTGTAATGTACTGACAGTTGATGTCTAATAACAATGCAATAACAGTAATATGTTGAAAGGCTGATTTACGTTTATTACAGGGTTCAAATATGGGAATTAAAACTGGATTTCACATGACAAAAATATTTCATTTATTGCAGTTAGTAATCAAAGTTTGGATACATCGCTATAGAGCGTTTTAACTTTGTAAACCTTTGACAGTGATATCAGCTCTCTATAAAGTCATATGGCATGGGTACTAAAACCTTATTTTTTTGTAGTTCTAAATGTGACTTTATAAAACCTAAATTATCCACATTATTGATTTGATTCTACATCAGTCATAGTAAGGATGGTACCTGTAAAATATTCATTATGCAAGAGTTTGTCCTGGCTATCAGTCCTGATATTTACATGGTTTATAATCATTTCTTCTTTCATACCCTTTTGATATTGATGCATACATACCATATCCTCAGTAGCCAAATACATGAGTAGGGATTCAGAGGAAAATGTGCGGAACTTGAAGGTCACGGTGGAAACATTGGGGTTCCACCTGGTGGGTCGTCCCACTGCGGCGTAGCCCTCACCATCCAGTTGAACTGTCCCCTCTCCATCTGAACGCTGGGGGCTGAAACAACAAACAATAAATAGTCAATTTGACTGGCACTTTATTTACATCCAACTGTCAAAGGAGTTTGAAATGTCACAAAAATAAATTGCAGAGTTGCAAAGATGATGAAGTGGCCTGAGAAGTGCCAAGAAGGAAACTTTGTAAAAAACAAAACAAAACTTTTGTATACCTGACAACACATCCTTTACAATCTCCCTGTCTCTCTCTGTAGTTCCACAGTCCAATAGGTTTACCGTCCAAAAAAGTCTCCCCCATGCAGCCTGTGAATGTTGTTGTTCTTACTGCATCTGCTTTCTGAAAGATAGGAGGAGGAAAATAATCAGAAAAAGACAGACAGGTTTGTTGATGATTTTACACACAGACAAAGAGGCCGATACCTTGACAGTGCCCAGTATTCCTCCCACAAACAGGTAGGCGTTCTGGTCGACGTCCAAGATGGTGTAGTCTGTGGGCGAGTTGGCACTGGCTGGGGTCGGCATCATACCAGCCATAGAGCCTTCCAGAGGATATACTGATATGGTGCCATTCAACCCATTACTGGAGATGGAGAGAAGGAGAAAACAGAGCGGCTTTGATGATATTTTGTTTCTGTATTTCCTGGAAGACATTTACAATGACTGAAGATGTTGGAGACGCTTGGAATCAGTGTTTATGAACCCTTGGTGCTAAAGATGAATGACAGAAACCAGTTTGTAGCACTGGAAGCTCTGAGCTGTAAAGTGAAATTAATGTCCCACCTTGGAGTTTGTTTTCAAAGCAGGAACAGCATTTCTGTGTCTAGTAGGGGGACATTTTTAAGACTTATAGTCCATGTGATCCTATTGAAAAACACATTTGGGAAATCTCTCGGATGGTAATACATGGTGCAGGTGGAACGTCTGCTTGGTGTGAATGTGTCTAGTGTTGGATGGTCTGTGTACAGCACTGCTACAGGTTTCACAGAGAAAAACTAGATTACACTGCATCTACTTAATGATGTGTCACACTGTCAAGGCTGCAAACTCTTGATTTCCCGAGTGAAACAACATGTTCGCCACCGCAGCATGAATGAAATGAAGTCCTGTGGTTGTTATCTTATTTGCTGACACTATCAGTTGTTGTTGATTGGATTAAGTTGTAGTGAAGATTAAGTTAATATATCAATCCCACACCTTCACAACATTATGGTACAGTAACAAAGTAAATGGTATGCAACATGGCCAATCAAGTTTCGTTTTTGAGGTAATTAAATTGCATTGCTAAATTGTATATTCATTCATGTTAAGACAATATTGAACTGTATCACAGTGTTTCAATGTCTATCTTAGACTCCAAATACATGTATGTTCAAGTAATAAAAAGCTAAAAGAAAAATGGGTGGAAAACACAAATGAGCTGCAAATAAAGCTCAAAATAATAAAGACAAAGTCATAATATTAAAACATGTTTTATGTCTGGAGAGTTTGCAATGGAAAAGTCTTTTAAATCTAACTTGAATCAATATATTGTGTGAGAACTTAAAAATAAACATATAAATAATGAGGTCTATAATTATGTACATAATGTATGTCTGAATATAATGTAAGTGCATGAGCAGTGTATCATCACTATGCTCCTCAACATTCCTGGTTTTCCAAGGTAAAAGGTAAGATGTGACTGTTCTTTGTACTCTATCTAACATGAGAAACAAGCCAGTTTGTATAAGAAACACTGTGTATATGTGTCAGAGAAAACAAGCCAGTTTGCAAGAGAAACACTGTATATGTGTTAGAAAAACAATATGTGTGTGCAAACCTCTTACCGAGATGCCTCTATTCTGTGCCAGTTCCCATCATGGATAGTATGATGAGGATATTCGACCCTTCCCACACCTGAACCCACGTCCCAGAGGAAATTCACCTTCCCCTTACGCATCTCTAAGGCAAGGAAATCAACCTGAGACACACAGGAGACACAGGCTGAATGCATTGTATATGATCTGATTTAAAATAAGACATCACGCAGTACAGTATATTGCTTGCAATACATCATCATGTTAATAAGACATTGAAGATGAAAAGGAAGGAGACTGGAGGAGGAAAGGGTTAAATAAAGATGCAACAAGAAAGCTGATCTATTTTTGTTATTTAGATTCAATTTACTGTATTCAGAATCTAATTTTAAACCCCATTACTTTAATAAAACATATCATAAATACAGATGCACTGTTTATCTATAATGTCTGGGGTGGGGTTTTTGTGTACATGTATAAAAATGGGTACTCTATGAATTTAGTGTTGCACTGCCATTACGTTGGCAGGTCTCACAAGAGACAAATTAAATGTCCTGACTTTAAATCCCTAATATACCTGTAGGTCAAGGTCTAAAAACACATCATCTTACATGTGCAAAATCAGGGAAGTGACCCTTTAAATGAGAAAGGGGAAAATGACATGGTAAACCTGGGAGAACATTTTCCAACCAATTTAACACTTTATGAAGGCGGTTAGGGTA